>NW_019943038.1:149400-167465 GCF_002910315.2 Salvelinus sp. IW2-2015 | reverse complement strand
TAAAACATACCATACTTTCCAACTAAAACATCGCATTTCCGATACCGTTCAACTAAACATCAAACCATCCCTCTAATAGATTAGAACAGTTATTCATCCTAAACATTTCATATCATCATGAATAAATCTTTAAATGCCCTTACTTCCTTAACCTTTGAAACTAAAAGTGGAATTTTTCGTTAGTTTTTTTCTCCTCGGTGTGGTTTTATGCCTACAGGGCGCTCTGTACTGATACACAAAGCCACTGGTTCTGGAATATGAATGGGTTCTGGAATAGGAATGGGTTCGTTGGAATAGAATGGTTCTGGAAATAGGATTGTCAACGTGTGTGCTTGTGTCAGGATGGGTACTGTGCTATAGTGGTGTTGGCTAGCCTGTAAAACTAACAGTTGTAGCCTGTTAGCTCCGAAGACTAAACTTGTGTTGATTTTTCTGAGGAGTCCGTAGAGGGAGAGGGTCAGGATGAGAAAGCAGGTGAGACTCAAAGACCAACCATCAATCACATCAATCAGACCTAATCAGTTGATCTCGGAGGGATAGATATGATTGGATTAAAGGTTATTTGGTAAATTTAATTCGGTAATTGGCGACATGACTACAGGAAGATAATCCGTCCCCTTCCCAGGGGCAACAGTATGTGGCTATGTGTGTCAGCCCGTACATGACAACAGAACAGACAGCCACAGGACTACAGGACCCAACAGCCACAGGACTGCAGACAGCATGAATCACAGGGAGGATAATCCGTCCCCTTCCCAAGGGGCAAACATAGGTCTGCTATGTGTGTCAGCCCTACAATTCTCTCTATTTTAGGCGGTTGCCTATCTGATGCTAATCATCTGGTCTGTTACTACAAATCCTTCGACCAAGCATTCACCTACACCAGCAAACATCTCCTAAATATGTGTTATGTGACAAACCACCAAGCCACATACACACCACGTACACACCGCGTGGACACACCCCCCTCCACCCCCCTCCAACCCTTCTTAAACACGTTACGACACCCGGGCGCACACCCCCTCACCCCCCTCAAACCCCTGGTCCTCCGAGCCCCCAGCCAACATACACCACCACGTTACACACACGTTACACACAACAGCCGTTACGAACCGCGTGACGCACAACACCCCCCACCCCTCAACGTCCTCCACCAACCAGGACCCCATGACACACCACGTTACACATGACCACCCCCTTCAACCCCTCACCACCTCGTTTCCTCCACCGCCACACACACTGCCCTGAGAGGAAGGCCTTGCGTTACTGCCACAGAATAGAACGATCTATTCATCCAGTTTGACTTGTTACAATGTCTGTCTGTCTGGGTCAACAGACGACACTAAAATTAACAACAACCTGTCTATGTCTGTCGGGTCAACAGACGACCACTAAATAACAACGCACATGCGATATTGCAATAGAGATAAAACAACGACAACGTCTCCAACAGCAGAGGATCTCCAACAGCAGGGTCAGCAAGACCTCCAACACAGCAAAAGACTCTCCAACGCAGAGCAAGGATGTCTCCAACAGCAGGCAAGAATGTCTCCAACAGCAGAAGGATGTCTCCAACAGCAGGAGATGTCTCCAACACAGGAAGGATGTTCTCCAACACAGGAAGATGTCTCCAAAACAGCAGTATGGATGTCTCCAAAACAGCAGAAATGTCTCCAACAGCAGTATGGATGTCTCCCAACAGCAGGAAGATGTCTCCAACAGCAGGATGGATTCTGCCAACAGCAGGAAGAATGCTCCAACAGCCAGGATGGATGTCTCCAACAGCAGGAATGGATGCGCCAAACAGCAGAGATGTCATCCAACAGCAGGAAGGATGTCTCCAACACAGGAAAGATGTCTCCAACGCAGAAGACTGTCTCCAACAGGCAGGAAGATTATCCGCAACAGCAGGAAGAGTCTCCAACAGCGAAGATGTCCCAACAGGCAGATGGATTGTCTCCAACAGCCAGAAGGATTCATCCCTCTTTTCCAAACTAAACATCCCATTCCAAACCGTTCCAAACTAAACATACCATACCATTCCAAACCGTTCCAAACTAAACATACCATACCGTTCCAAACTAAACATACCATACCGTTCCAAACTAAACATACCATACTGTTCCAAACTAAACATCCCATTCCATACCGTTCCAAATCAAACCATCCCTCTAATAGATTAGAACAGTTATTCATCCTAAACATTTCAATCATCATGAATAAATCTTTAAAATGCCCTTACTTCCCTTAACCTTTGAAACTAAAGTGAATTTTCGTTAGTTTTTTTTCTCCCTGGTGTGGTTTTATGCTACAGGGCGCTCTGTACTGATACACAAAGCCACTGGGTTCTGGAATAGGAATGGGTTCTGGAATAGGAATGGGTTCTGGAATAGGAATGGGTTCTGGAATAGGATTGTCAACGTGTGTGCTTGTGGAGGATGGTACTGTGCTTAGTGGTGTTGCTAGCTGTTAAACTAACATTGTAGCCTGTTAGCTCCGAAGACTAAACTTGTGTTGATTTTTCTTGAGGAGTCCGTATGAGGGAGAGGGTCAGGATGAGGAAAGCAGGTGAGACTCAAACCAACCATCAATCAATCAATCAGACCTAATCAGTTGATCTCGGAGGGATAGATATGATTGGATTAAAGGGTGATTTGGTAAATTTATTCGGTAATTGGTTGACAAACCTTAGTTTTAACCAATCAGGGATGAGGTTTCTGAATGTTACCGAATGGGAGGGTGTGTGTGTGTGAGACGTAGGCATGTACATGCATGGTAAGAGGTGTGTGTGTGTGTGTCAGGGCTATTTAAGTCATATTGGGTGTTGTCCTTACCTTATCCCCCTGTTTCTCCTAATCATCTCATCCCTCACTCTGTTTCTCTCTTTCTCCCCTTCTCCAACCCTACTCGTCTGCTCCCTTCTCTCACCCCTACTTCCTCTCTCCCGCTTCTGCCAACCTACTCCTCTGTCCTCCCTTCTCCAACCCCCGCTACTCCTCTCGGTCCTGCTCCTACTCCGCTGCCTCGCCCCTCGTCCAACGCCCCCTTATTCCATCTCTCCGGCCTCTCCAACCCCATACTCCTCTGCTCAAAACCCCTCTCCAACCCCCCTATCTTACGAACCTTCGGTTCTCTCACCCTCATCGTCAAACCCCCACTCGCACTCTCCCCTCTCCAAGCCTCCCCTCTGCGCCTCTCCACCTAACTCGTCTCCTCTCCAACCCCCTACTGCCCTCTCTCCCCTCTCCAACCCCCCTGACCCCTCTCTCCCCCTCCAACCCTCCCTCCCTTCCAACCCCTACTCCTCTCTCCACCCCCCTACTTCCCTCTCTCCCTCTCTCAACGCCCCCTACTCTTCGTCCCCTCTCCAACCTCCACTTACTCCCTTCTCACCCTCTGCAGGCGCCTACTGTCCTCTCCCCTCTCGCAACGCCCTAGGACTCCTTCGTCCCGCTCGGTCCAACGCCCCGCTACTCGCCTCTTCTCCCTCGTCCAACCGGCCTATCCTCTCTCCCGCCTCTCCAACCCCTACTCCTGGCTCTCCCGCTCTCAACCCCATACCTCTTCCCCTCTCAACGCGCCCTATGGGCTCTCTCCAGCCCGCTAGCTCCTCTCTCCCCTCTCGCACCCCGGCTAGCTTCCTCTCTCCCGCTCTCTTCAAGCCCCCTGACTCCCTCTCCCCTTCCAACCCCCGCTACTCCTCTCTCCCCCTGTCTCGCAACGCCCCTACTGCGCGGCTCTCTCGCCCCCGCCTACCCCTCTCTGCCCCCCCCTACTCGTGCTCCTGCCTTCTCCATAGCCGCCCGTAGCTCCCGTCTCTCACCCTTTGCTCCAAGCCCCTGATTCCTCTCGCCGCCCGTTTCAACCCCTACTCTCTGCCCCCTTCTCACGACCCTGACTCTCTCGTGCTCCCTTCTCCAACCCGCCTACTCGTCTCTCTCGCCCTCTCCAACCCTAGCTCTCCGTCTCTCCCCTTGCTCCAACGCTCTAGCTCCTCTCCCCCTTCTCCAACCCCTAATCCTCTCTCCCTCATCTCAACGCCCCTCTCCTCTCTTTCTCTCGCACCCCCCTACTGCTCTCTGCCCCTCGTACTCCGCTCTCGTCGCCCTCTCCAACGCTACTGCCCTTCGCCCGCTCTCCAGACCCTAGCTCTCTCTCCCCCCTGCTTGGCCCCCCTACTCCTCTCCCTCCCTCTCCAGACGCGCCAACCTACTCCCTCTCTGCTCCCTCTCCAAACGCCCGCCCTACTCGCCTCTGCTCCTACTTCCAACCCACCTTACGGTCCTTCTGCCTCTCGCTCTCGCGCGCCCTCTGGCCTCTCCTCTCTCCCCCCTCCTCTGCTCTCCTCCCCCCCCCTGCTCATCCCCCCCCGTCTCTGCCTCTCTCTCCCGCCCCTCCCCCCCCCGCCGTCTCTGCCTCTCCTCTCTCCGCCCCCCCCGTGCTTCTGCCTCTCCTCTCGTCCCCCCTCTGCCCACTGTCCTGTCTCCGCTCCTGCGCGCGTTAAATCTCTCCCTGGCCGGCCTCCATCGCTCCGCTTGCCGTCTCCCTCTTGCTTTCATCCCTCCACTCTCTCCTCCTATAGGTCGATGCTGAGCAGCACCGTCGACAAATCAGAGAAGAGCGGCGTCCTAGGCTCCTCCCACAGCGGCAGCGGAGACGAGAACAAGGATAATTCCTCCCCTGTTTCCGGTACCGCCACCCCGCCACCGAAGGACCCGTCGACCAAACCGCGTTCCCTCCGGTTCACCTGGTCCATGAAGACCACGTCCTCCTTGGATCCCGGGGAGATGATGAGAGAGATCCGGAAGGTTCTAGAATCCAACAGCTGTGAGTACGAGCTGCGGGAGCGCTACATGCTGCTGTGCATCTTCGGGAACCCTTCCCGCGACGACTTCGTCCAATGGGAGATGGAGGTGTGCAAGCTGCCCCGCCTCTCACTGAACGGCGTGCGCTTCAAGAGGATCTCCGGGACGTCAATCGCGTTTAAGAACATCGCGTCGAAGATCGCTAACGAGCTCAAACTGTGAGACGGAGAGAGGGATGGAGAGATGAGGGGTTTTACACATGTGGATAGAGAGGAATGGAGAGACTGAATGAGAAAGATGCTGCACTGAGAGCAGTGCTGGGTAGGTGGGAGGGGTTCAGTGTTTGAGAAGATAATGGGTGGAGTGACTGTTCTTCTGTTGGGGGGAGGGGGGGGGTTCTGTCTAGTTTTTTTCCTCTGTTGAGGTTTGTGTTTTAGAACCTCGCTGGGTTCTCTAGCTGGGGTTCTCGTCTTCTAGATCCACTGCATGTTGGTTCTGCCGCTCTCTCTTTTCACCTGGTGGTTGTACACACTCTGCCTCTCTCTCGCTGCCACACAAACACGCTGTACTGTACTGAGGGGAGGCCTAAGTCTGAACACACCTTCATACCTGCTCCGAGGCTCTTCTCCTGTCGGTTCTACTTAAATGGGTTCTAGACTGGGTTACACTCAGAGTTCTAAAGAGAACAGAGCGGACTGACTTGATGCTGGAAATAAACTAACTCAACGCTGGAACGGTTCTCCTGGGTTCTACTGTTCTCTGACCCAAATGGACTCCCCGGAACCTGAACTGTAGAACACACCACAGGCCTTTGGTGGAAGGACAGTCTTTCTGCCCGTTTGATGTGAGGGGAGACAGTCAAGACACTGCTCTGTTTTAAGTCTCTCTCACACACACACACACACCAAACTGGACCCCTGGACCCCCCCCCCCCCCCCCCACCCCCCACCCCCCCTCTTTTTATTTTTTCATCAGGGGTGAAATCATCCCCCTTTCGTCCAATCACAGGCCCAATAGACTTGATTCACCATTGGACAACAACACTTTATTTTCCTCATTCTGGTTGTTGGTTTTCAAGGTCAAAGGTTTTACACTGGAAAAAGGGGAATTTCCTTTCTTTAATAGAAGACAAATGGAAACATGTAGTTCTTCTTGTTGCTGTTCTATTATGACAAAGAAGCGTGTTAATGATCGATGGGGTTGTATCACGCGTCTGTACAGAGAGAGAACACACAGCAGCCATCTTTCTACTCCCCCTTCCTGCCCCCAAGGAGTAGTATGTTCAGATATTCAGCCTTTTATCAACCAGTATTTCATTTTAAAATTCTATGTATTCAGATCTCCGAACAAATTAATTTAGAACTTCTTGTTGATTTATTTTAGTTTGTTTTTTATAACTTTGTTTGGGTTAAAGAATGCCTCACCTGAGCTTCCCCGCCCCCACAGGACCCCACCTTAGCTGGGCATCTACCTGACTGGTGTCAACAGGGTGATGAAAGACTACTGATTGTTTTCTGTGGGATGGTTGGGTTTTATAACGTAAACTTGTTGCCCGCTGCGTTTTCTGTAGGATCAGGCCAAACGTGGTGTCACTGTGTCCGCCTTGTGACTGACTGTATTCTTGTCATCAGCGGCATTGATTCTAATTTAGCAGGAGCCCTTTCTCTGCCAGTGGAAAAGAGTGAGGAGGGGTTTGCGAGTAATCTCTAGCCAAATGATAGCGGCCTGCTTGGGGGACGGTGTACCTGAGCAAAACGCCTCAGTTCTTTTGTTTAAAAAGTCATTCTATTTGTTCTGTTAAATCATTGTTTTAAGGTGCTGGGAAAATGTAGTCTTCTATACTTATTGCTGTTATTACTATATTTCAGTGTTGATTTATTTTGTTTTACATTTTTTTTTGCTGTAATTTGAGTCAGACATTTTAACCAGTATTTGGTTGGTTTGGGAGAGATGGGGGAGTTGACTCCAAATGTATTTGTTTTTGTGCAAAGAAATTATGAAAAGTAATAAAAAGCTGGTTGCAGTTAGGCCAGCGACAAAAGTGTGTATTTAACAAATGTAATTCAGTGGAAACAATATGGTTGTAATTTTTGTTTTATTCCAAAAGAAAATATCCTGAAAACAATAACAAGCAAATCCAGTCTCAAACTTCGTGAACATTACCTGCTGCTAAGTATTGACTGTGTTTTAGCAAAACAACCTTCAAGTCATTTGTAGTAGGCCACAAAGTATTTGAATCTACGTCCCAAATGGTCAAAAGTAGTGCACTATGTAGGGAATTGGGTGCCAGACGTATCACGAAAGATCTGCGTTATAGCCCGATTTGATTTTTTTTTAAACGCAACGCTGCATATTCAGAAATGACTTTTTGGTTTGTTTTTTTTCTCCACCAATTGGTAGTTACAGTCTTGTCTCATCGCTGCCACTCCCGTACGGACTCGGGAGAGGCGAAGGTCGAGAGCCATGCGTCCTCCGAAACACAACCCAACCAAGCCGCACCAATGTGTCGGAGGAAACACCGTACACCTGGCGACCGTGTCAGCGTGCACTGCGCCCGGCCCGCGATGAGACAAGGATATCCCTGCCGGCCAAACCCTCCCTAACCCGGACGACGCTGGGTCAATTGTGTGCCGCCCGCGACAGAGCCTGGACTTGAACCAGGATCTCTAGTGGCACAGCTAGCACTGCCTCGCGACACTCGGGAGGCCTCAAATGACTTTTTAATGCAGATCTTCCCTCCATACGGCTTGAATCCAGCCCTACGAGTATTTCAGCTTCACACTTTGTTCTCAGACACCTGTGAATTGTACAGTACTATCCCTTACATAGCACACAACTGTAACCAGAGCTAAATAGAGCTTCCATTTGAGACTCAGTATTTTTTTGTGCTTTTAATCAAAAACAGGTCTCTGTTCCATATAGCATGCTACTTAGAATGGAGAAATGCATGGGCCTTGGATTACAAATTGCATCCTATTCCCTTTTTATAGTGCACCACATTGGACCAGGATCTATAGGGATTTGGTCAAAATGGGCTCCGATCCAAAGTAGTGCACTATATAGGAACGTCTACCTACTTAGAGATCACCTAACAAAAGAATGCTGCAGTCATAAGACCAACAATACGTGGATTTGGTAGAAGAGGGATGTCTTCCTGATTCCCCTGTGGAATCATCAGTTCAGCACCTTGCAGTGTGGGAGTGGAACCTGGGTGTGTTTTGCCAGAGTTCGTTCTGTTGTTGCCATGGAGACTGTGTGTGGGGTTCTGTTGTCATGGCATCCATCACCACAATCCAGTGTATTTTTTTTCCTTGAGGGTTTTGGTATTCTGAAAGTTCTGTTCTTTGGGGAGGAGGGATGGGTGAAATACAGGGTCACCGTTGCCGTGGGTAACCAGTCACATCTGTGCTGACTGCTACGGAGACAGCCGTGAGGCATGTGTGGGCATGTCCTTCTATTTTCTGCTTGGAGAGGGGGGGGGAGGACAGAAGGATGGATACCCAAGCCTCAGATGGAAGTATGGTTATTCACAGGTTGTGTCGTTGGTTAAGAGTGTGAGTCAGAACGGAGTGATACAGAGACTTAACGAGAGGCTTCTGACATAACAGACTGGCGAGGCTTTGAACTCAACTACTGATGTCTATTGTTCCACCATAATGGATAAACACTCCACTAGCAGCACAATCTACCGTCTGAGTATACAAGAGCCCCCCCCTTAAATATACAAGAGTCCCCTCCTTTCTGTCAGTGAGAGTTGGTTTGCTCTACTTTGAGCCCTACCAGTGAGGGAGGCTGACCAGCGCCAGAGCAAACAGGAGGAGAGGAGCGGAGGTTGTTTCCTAGTTCCCTACGGAGACTAGAGCTCCCCTGTTGGCCCGGAGTCGCAACTGCAGGACGTATCAACGGGGGAGGGGATGATTGTGGGGGTTCGGGTCTGGAGGGTCGGGTCTGGAGCGGGGGGTGCCGGAGGCTGGGGGGGGCAGAGGGGGAGCCGGGCGCAGTAAGGGGGGAGGCTGGGAGAGGGAAGGAGGAGGGGTGTGGTTGTTGGATGAGGGGGGAGAGGGGGAGTTGGCGTCACCGCCGGGGGGAGTAACGTCTTCTAGCTTTATCTGGAAGGAGAGAAGGGAGGAGTTAGATCAGCACCAGACTTGTCAAACTTTTACCAAAACAAACCCTCACCCCCTCCTCACCTCTTCCTCCTCCTCTGCTCCTCCCCTCTCTTCGTTCCTACTACGACTCCCACAAGGCCCCGGTGTGGAGGCTAAGTCTTGTTCCGCCTGCCACTCCTTGACGACCTCGTCCAGATTGAATCGCCGTCGGTAACTAACGAAGAAGGAGCTCACCTGGGCCAGAGTTTTGTTGCCGATTACCTCGGCAACCACCGCAAAGTCCTTGCCATAGCGACGGATAGCTGAGGAGAAGAGGGTGTTTAAAGAGAAAGATACGTTTCAGATCACAACATTGAAATCATCAAACTGTTTCTTCTGTGAGTTATATTTGCCAGAATACAATAATATCCTGGGTTAAAGAAAATGATTGAGTTGTATTTTGGGGGTGTGTTAACTCACCCTGCACAGCCAGCAGCTGTTCCTCAGTGGACCAACGAGAGTTCATCTTGTGAGCTGGCTGGAGAGAGAGTTAGTTTATTTATAACCGTTTTCATTATGACCTAGACAACCAGGTGAGGGGAGTTCCTAACTAATCCATTATGACCTAGACAACCAGGTGAGTGGAGTTCCTAACTAATTCATTATGACCTAAACAACCAGGTGAGTGGAGTTCCTAACTAATTCATTATGACCTAAACAACCAGGTGAGTGGAGTTCCTAACTAATCCATTATGACCTAAACAACCAGGTGAGTGGAGTTCCTAACTAATCCATTATGACCTAAACAACCAGGTGAGTGGAGTTCCTAACTAATCCGTGACCTTTTAACTTCTCTAGGGTATGTGAGACGGTAGCGTCCCACCTCGTCAACAGCCAGTGAAACTGCAGGGCGCCAAATTCAAAACAACAGAAATCCCATAATTTAAATTCCTCAAACATACAAGTATTTTACACCATTTTAAAGCTACACTTGTTGTAAATCCAGCCAAAGTGTCCGATTTCAAAAAGGTTTTACGACGAAAGCACACCAAACGATTATGTTAGGTATGAGCCAAGTCACAGAAAAAGACAGACATTTTTCCAGCCAAAGAGAGCAGTAACAAAAAAGCATAAAGAGATAAAATTAATCACTAACCTTTGATGATCTTCATCAGATGACATTCATAGGACTTCATGTTACACAATACATGTATTTTTGGTTCGGTAAAGTTGCAGTAGCAAGACGCTCAGGCAAAAAGCCTGAGAAAATGCTTAGCGCCATATTCAAATTAATTACTATAAAATCAAACTTTCATTAAATCACACATGAAAGATACCAAATTAAAGCTACACTGGTTGTGAATCCAGCCAACATGTCAGAATTCAAATATGCTTTCACCGAAAAGCCTATGATGCTATTATCTGAGTATAGCAACATTGTAAACAAAGAGAGATTCGCATATTTCAACCCTGCAGGCGCGACACGAAACGCAGAAATAAAAATATAATTCATGCCTTACCTTTGACGAGCTTCTGTTGTTGGCACTCCAATATGTCCCATAAATATCACAAATGGTCCTTTTGTTCGATTAATTCCGTCGATAAATGTCCATTTATTTGGCGCGTTTGATCCAGAAAAACACAGGTTCCAACTTGCTCAAACGTGACGACAAAATATCTCAAAGGTTACCTGTAAACTTTGCCCCAAAAATTCAAAGTACTTTTGTAATACAACTTTAGGTATTTTTTTTACGTTAATAATCGATAAAATTGAAGACGGGATGATCTGTGTTCAATACAGGATTAAAACCAACAGTAACATGCCTTCTGGTCATGCGCTTCAATCAAACAGGACACCTAGAGTGACTCGACTTCAAGATGGCCGTATTTCTTCATTACACAAAGGAATAACCTCAACCAATTTCTCAGGACTGTTGACATCCAGTGAAAGCCGTAGGAACTGCAAGCAATTCGCTTAGAAATTTGGTTTCCCAATGAAACTCATTGAAAAGAGTGACCTCAACAACAACAAAAATATGAATGGTTTCGCCTGCTAAATAAGTTCTGTTATACTCACAGACATGATTCAAACAGTTTTAGAAACTTCAGAGTGTTTTCTATCCAAATCTACGAATAATATGCATGTCTTATCTTCTGGGGATGAGTAGCTGGCAGTTGAATTTGGGTATGCTTTTCATCCAAACGTGAAAATGCTGCCCCCTACCCTAGAGAAGTTAACTGATGAGGGTGTAGATCAGGGGGTGTCAAACTCATTTTTCCCAGCGGGCTGCATTCTGTCTTCAACGAGGTCCGGAGAGCAGTACTGAAAATGTGTTTTATTTCCTTGCCGTCAAAATTTTACAAAAATAGTCCAATATCCATTGATTTGATGCCCACTGCCTGTCAAGTGATTATTAGAGCTGGACAGTCAAGAACATGTTGGAATGTAGGCCCATTATATACAGTACCAGTCAAATGTTTTGACTTTTCCAGTCACCTGGAAATGCATTCCAGGTAACTAACTACCGCATGAAGCTGGTTGAGAGAATGCCAAGAGTGTGCAAAGTTGTCAAGGCAAAGGCTGGCTACTTTGACGAATCTAAAATCTATTTTGATTTGTTTAACACTTTTTTGGTTACTACATGATTCCATATGTGTTATTTCACAATATAGAAAATAGTAAAAATAATGACTTAGTTGTGGCCAAACTTTTGACTGGTAATATATATATAAATAAATGTTTTACCCTCTTTTTCGACAACTGAAGCCAGCGGAAACACCGTTCAACTGAAGCCAGCTTGCAGGCGCCCAGCCCACCACAAGGAGTCACTAGAGCGCGATACGCTAAGAAAAGCCACCCGGCCAAACCTTCCCCTAACCCGGACGACAACACTGAGACAATTGTGCTCTGATCTATGGGACTCCCGGTCACGGTCGTCTGTGACACAATCTGAGATCCCATGATCATTTCTACACAATTTCGATTTGGTTAAAAAAAAAAAAAAAGGTTTTATATTTTTTACTCTAATCACCCGCGGGCCAGATTGGACCCACCCACGTGCCGTATGTTTGACACCACTAGTATAGATGAAGGAACTTTAGCCTATTGAGACACACCCCTGGTGTAGAGAATACCTACTTGAGTATCTCCGGAAAACAGGGAAGAGGAAGTTAAATAAGGAAATGTATGTACCGCTGTAGGACGCAGGTTGTCGATGCCCTCGTCTAGACAGTGTTTCATACTACTGTTGTTCTGCTTAATACTCTGGACCTGAGACACACAGAGAGAGACAGACGGAGAGAGAGAGAGAATCTATTACTCTATAAGTGATATCTCTGTGTGTGTGTGTGTGGTCTGTGTATATGGTCTGTGTATATGGTCTGTGTGTATGGTCTGTGTGTATACCCGTCTCTTGAGTGACACCAGGTGTGTGTCTAGCTGTCTGCCAGAGCCATGGTGGTGATTGGCTGACACAGCCATGATGTCCTCGGGGTTCAGATGCATGCCTTTACAGAGAGAGAGAGGAGTGTGTTAATACACACACAGAGAGAGAGAGGGAACATAACTTATATGTATTACACTCCGTCACGATTTTATTGGCAACTGCAAGGAGATATTTTATTATACTGATTAACAACATTTGCATAGAAGATTCAATCTCTTCTTTTATAAAAGTGTGCACAGTCTAAGTAATGAGGTCGTGCATGAGGCAGAATATGGAATGTTGTGGAAACCAGACGGGAGGTGAGAGAGACAAAGAAGGGAATTCGTTTTTGGTGGTGAGGGAGACTAAGTGAATTAACAACGGGTTATTTTTATTTTTTTACAGACAATCGGCTTTGAAATCATCTTGTTTGCCTATTATCACAAACAAAGTACTAGGGAAGTGAATTGATGTGAATTACAAAGCCATATTGAGTTGGCAAGGGAACAACTATGTATTTTTTTGATCGGTGGCTCTCAAGAGGTCAAGACCCTTGAGGATTTAAAGACTCATACTTCTCGAGCAGTTTCAAGAATTGTCTTCAGGAAAGGGTTGCGACCTACATTTATGAGCACAAGGATCTCACTCGAGAAAGCTGCAGATGTTTGTGATGACACATAAAATGACCTTCACAAACAATACACCCCGTAGTTATTATCCCTATGCAAAAAGCAATTCAGAGAAGTCACCTCCTTACTGAGAGGTTTCAGTCCAATTCTACAGTGCCCAAAGATAAAGGTCGGCAGAAAAAGAAAAAAAAAATCGTATCCACTCTCCAGCTCATTAGGTCTCTGGTGGGAACACTCCAGCCCATTAGGTCTCTGGTTGGGGACTGGGAACACTCCAGCTCATTAGGTCTCTGGTGGGGACTGGGAACACTCCAGGCCATTAGGTCTCCCCCGAGGTCTTCTGATGAGGACTGGGAACACTCCAGCCCATTAGGTCTCTGATGGGACTGGGAACACTCCAGCCCATTAGGGTCTCTGGTACTCCAGCCCATTAGGTCTCTGGTTGGGGACTGGGAACACTCCAGCCCATTAGGTCTCTGGTGGGGACTGGGAACACTCCAGCCCATTGGGTCTCTGATGAGGAGTGGTGTATCTCCTAAACAAGACTTTGGATCAGATGTGTATGAAACCTTTGTTTCAGATGGGTTTGTGTGTCTGCAGAGTAGCGATGCTGTTGAGCAGCCGGTGAAGATACTGCGAGACACCGGGGCGGGCCCAATCCTTCATTTTGGATGGTGTTCTGCCTTTGACGCTTCAGCAACTGGCTACAGTGTGTTAGTACGAGGAGTGGAGATGAGTTGCATTTAGTTAATTTGTATAAATGTGGAACTCGAATCTGATCTTATTTATGGTTCCGTCGTCGTTGTAGTGAGGCCTAGCCTACCGGTAAAGGGGGTCTCATACATTTTTGGAAACGATTTGGCTGGAGGGAAGGTCGTGCCAAATCCTGTCGTTTGTAAGGAACTCAGAGTAGAAGAACCTGATGGGTTATCAGAAAAGTGCCCGAGTGTTTCCACAGTGTGTTGTTACACGTGCTCCGTCTAAGAAAGTTGCCGGGAGCAAGTCTGGCGTTGAGGATGTCAGCGATCCCACCATGGTTGATCTGTCTGAGACGTTTATGGGTGATCATGATTTTGGTGAACCTCTCCTAAGTTGGGCCTTCCGAGTGGCGCAGCGGTCTAGGGCACTGCATCGCAGTGCTAGAGGCTCACTACAGACCCTTGTTTGATCCCAGGCTGTGTCGCAGCCGGCCGCGACCAGGAGACCCATTAGGCGGCGTACAATTGGCCGGTATGTCCTTGTCCCATCACTCTACCAACTCCTTGTGGCGGACCGGTTGTATTGCACGCTGACTGCGGTCGCAAGATGTACGGTGTTTCCTCCGACACATCGGTGCTGCTGGCTTCCGGGTTAAGCGAGCAGTGTGTCAAGAAAGTGCGGCTTCCGGGTTAAGCGAGCAGTGTGTCAAGAAGCAGCGCGGCTTCCGGGTTAAGCGAGCAGTGTGTCAAGAAGCAGCGCGACTTGGCAGAGATGCGTTTCTGAAGACGCATGGCTCTCGACCTTCGCCCCTCCTGAGTCCGTACGGGAGTTGCAGCGATGGGGCAAGACTAACTACCAATTGGGTATTGCGAAATCGGGGGGGGGGGGACTCCTAAGTTCATCTCCCCTTTGAAAACCCCAAAGGTGAGTGATTTTGTAGGACTGCTGAAGGAAGACCGGTTGACACTTTAAGGTCTAGGAAACAGCCGATTGCTGAACAGAGTAATGACGTTTCCCTCTTTTAGTTGAGATACGCCCAGAGGAGTTTGATGAAGTTCGTGTGGGTTACTTTTGACGGAGATGGCGTTCTCACACCACTTCCTGGCAAGACAATTGGCCCAGTGTATCTCAAATTGCTGTTCGTTACGCTTCGACAAGAGATACCGAGGTTGGGTCATGATGGTAGTATGTCAGGCCATCTTGGGGTCAACAAGACGTGTGACCGTATCTTGCATAACTTCTTCTGACCTGGTCTGAAACAGGATGTTGTGGCTCACTGTAAATCCTGTGGCGTTTGCCAACAGACGGGTAAACTGAACCAAGCTGTACCGGTTGCACCTTCGCAGCCTATTCCTGCTTTTGACTAACCTTTCAGCAGGGTTCTGGTGGATTGTGATGGTCCTTTGCCCAGAACGAAGAGCGGGAAGCAGTTTCTCTTAACCCCGGTGGGGTTATTTTCAACGTTCCTGGCTTCAGCAGGTAGTGCAGGCGGACCAAGGTTTGAGTTTCATGTCAAGGGTCTTGGGTGCACGTTGTCCCTCTGGTGCCTACCGCCCAGAGGCTCTTGGGAGATTTCATCAGACTTTGAGGTCTATGTTGAGAGCTTACTGCTTTGAGTTGGATGGGTCCCTCTTGTACTGTTTGCAGCGCGGGAGGTTGTGCAGGAATGTCTCGGTTTTAATCCGAACCGGCTCGTATTTGGACATCAAGTCAGCAGAAAAAACCTGGCTGTGTCATGTCAACATGTTGAAACCGTACTTCAACCGCTACGATCGGGTGACGATGTTGTTGGAAACCGGTAGTGATGTTCTGCCTGTGGCCACTAGTGTCATCGTTGACTATAGTCGTCCTCAAGAGTACGAGGAAAGCCCAATACACCCTGTACCAGTTGAGTAACTCAGAGATTCTAGAAAACCTCGATGTCTTTTTGGCACCATTGTCTCGCTACTTTTAGAATATCAGGGTTTACGCTCAGATGTGCCAACTCACACAAATGTACTAGAGCACAACATTGAGGCCTCGATCCAACAACATGTCTAATCGACAGAACCCTGAAAAGAGAGAAGCTCCACAACGAGGTGGTAACTTTCCTCACGACAGGAAAGTTACTATGGATGTTGCAGGAGTTTCCCCTTGAAATCAGACATGTCTGTGGTGAGGACAACTTGGTTGCTTATTGTCTTTCAGTCAATAAGTTTGGTGTTTTGTGTTAAGCCAGTGGGTAGCTCTCTGGCTCACAATTTATTTTGGACTGTACGTTTTGCGTTCTAGAAGCATACGTGAGTTTTTCCAAAAAACAAAAAAAGGTAAATAAGAAAATATTATATTTTCAAAAACAAAAGCCCATACACATTTAAAAACTAAATAAAAAAGGTGGCTTTTCTATCTGGTATTTAATTATTGACAGCCAAGACCATGTTTATATTGGAGACGGCGGTACATTTAAGCTGATTATGTTGTGAGATGGTTGTTTCCTGTTGGTGATGAGCAAACTTGTCCAACAAAAATAATAGGAGGAAGATGTTACAGGTTTTGGTTTTTCCATTTATGTTTTGAGGTTGTACTTTAGCACGTATGGGGGGCACACCGATTGGTGTCACCTCGTTAGTCAGTATGTGTTACACCTGTGCTGGTTGTCCATCTCGTTAGTGGGAAGGTGTTTCACCTGTGCTGGTTGTCCATCTCGTTAGTGGGAAGGTGTTTCACCTGTGCTGGTACTTTCCATCTGGTTAGTGGTTCAGGTGTACACCTGTGCTGTTGTCCATCTTCGTTAGTATTGGGAAGGTGTTTCACCGTGTTGCATGGCATTGTCCATCTGTTAGTGGGGGGAAACGTGTTATTACAACCTGTTGTGGGCGTGCGATCTTGGATATCGTATCCATCTGGTAGTGGGAAGGGTTACACTGAGGCTTCACTTGTCCATCGGGTTAGTGGGAAGGTGTTTCACCTGTGCTCAACTTGTCCCATCTCGCGTTAGTGGGAAAGGTGCTTCCCTTAGTGTGCTCCTTGCTCCATCTTGGTTAGTGGAAGCGTTGTTCACTTGTCGCTCCTTGTCCATCTGCGTTAGATGGGAAGGTGTTTCAACATGTGCTGCCTTGTCCATCTCGTTATGTGGAAGTGTTTCACCGTGCGTGATTGTCCATCTCTGTTAGTTGGAAGGTTTCACCTGTGCTTGTTGTCCATCTGGTTAGTGGGAAGGTGTTACACTGTGCTCTTGTTCATCTGCGTTAGTGGAAGGTGTTTCCACCTGTGCTTTGTCCATCTGTTAGTGGGGGAAGGTGTTACACATGTGTACTACGGTTGATCCATCTGTTTAGTAGGATAGGTGTTTCACTGTTGCTACTTGTCCATCTGTATAGTGGGAATGCTTGGTGGTTTCCAAGCCTGTGTGTCACTTGCTGTTGTCCAGTACTGCGTATGGGAAGGTGTTTTCACCTGTGCTAGTTGTCCGATCTGGTTAGTGGGAAGGTGTATCAACTACTGTGTCCTGTGCCATTGTTAGTTCGGAAGAGTGTTGTTCACCTGTGCTCAGCTTGTCCATCTGGTTAGTGGGAGGTGTTTCACCGTGCTCGGTTGTCCATTCTGGTTAGTGGAAGGTGTTACACCTGTGGCTGTTGTCCATCTGTTAGTGGGAAGGTGTTTTTCACTGTTGCTACGTTGTCCATTTGCTCGTTTAGTGGGAAGGTGTTACACACTGCCTTTGCTTGTCCATTCTCGTAGGGGGGACACCCTGTCTGGTTCATCTTAGTGGGAAGGTGTTAACCTGTGCTCCACTTGTCCCATCTGGTTATGGGAAGGTTTACACCTGTGCTCACCTGTCCATCTGGTAGTGGGAAGGTGTACAATGTGCCTCACGTTGTGCCACCTGGTTTAGTGGCGAAGTGTGAACCACCTGGTGGCTCAACTTGTCCATCTGCCGTTTAGTGGAAAAAGGTTTGTTTCACCTGTGCTCACCTTGTCCATTCTGGTTAGTGGAAGGTGTTACACATGTGCTCACTTGTCAATCTGGTTAGTGCGGGAGGTGTTACACCTGTGCTCACTTTGCTCCATTCTGGTTATGTGGGAAGGTGTTTACACATGTGGCTCACTTGTACCACCTGGTTATGGGAAGGTGTTACACATGTGCTCACTTGTCCATCTGTTAGTTGGCGAAGGTGTTACACATGTGCATCCACTTGTCCATCTGGTCTAGTGGGAAGGTGTTACACATGTTGCTCACTGATCCACCTGGTTATGGAAGTGGTTACACATGTGACTCACTTGTCCATCTGGTTATGGAAGGTGTTACAACATGTGCTTCCACTTGTCCATCTGGTTTAGTGGGAAGGTTGTTACACATGGTGCTCACTTGCTCCATCGCGTTAGTGGGGAAGGTGTATACAGCTTGGTCTCACTTGTCCATTGGTTAGTGGAAGGTGT
>NW_019943038.1:98423-149375 GCF_002910315.2 Salvelinus sp. IW2-2015 | reverse complement strand
ACACCTGTGCTGGTTGTCCATCTCGTTAGTGGGAAGGTGTTACACCTGTGCTGGTTGTCCATCTCGTTAGTGGGAAGGTGTTACACCTGTGCTGGCCCAGTGCTCCAGTTGTCTTGGTAGATGTGGAAGGTTAACACCTTTTAGTTGGTGCTCCAAATTTCGATTTCTAGACAAACATTCCTTTATCTGATCTTCCCTGTTTTTGTTTTAGCTCCACCGTTTTGGTTTGCTTCCTGTCTTTAAGTTTTGGTGTGGGTTTTTCTTTTGTTTTCCTCTTCTTGGGCAAATTTAGTGGCTCTCATGAGGTGAGTGTCTTTTAGGTTCCAGTTGTTACCCCCTAAAACTCCACCTACTTTGTTTTGGTTGTTGTTGTCAGTGACTCTTTGTTGGTTTTCTTGCTGGGGAACGTGACAAAAGCTTCAGCTGTAAGCTAGCAAGGAAAGTTAGCCTACAAAGCTAGCTGGAAGCTACAGGTACCTTCCTGCATTGTAAAGTTTTTCCAGCCTGTATGGACATTGTTTTGAGAACAGTAATTAACAGTTTCTACATGCCAGATGGCACTAGTAATGAATGACTCAGTGGACCAGGCACTTTGCTCTATAAAAGGGCTGCGCTGACAGACTTCAGTCTCTCAAGACATTTGACAGAAGTTTGAGTTCTGAACGTAAACAAAAATTCCAGTAACGAACTTTTGTTTTTTTAAATCGAAAAAAGTTTTGGTATACCATGCAACACTAACGCACGCGCACACCTGGATAAAGAAACCCGGTGTGTGTCTAAGGTACCTTTAGGTGGTCTCCGACGAGCTCTCAGGGGGTGGTGGCGGTACTGAGCCCCAACAGACTCCTTCCTCTGTGGGTTAGACCGGCCTGGCGCTCCCCTCTCTCCTCCAGAACCACTGGAGCTCTGCTGTTTCACTGTCTGGAGGGTCCGTACACAGACATTTAACCTTTATTTAACTAGGCAAGTCAGTTAAGAACAAATTCTTATGTACAATGACGGCCAAACCCTCCCCTTGTGCGCTGCCCTATGGAACTCCCGATCGTGGCAGGTTGTGATACAGCCCGGAATCGAACCGGGGTCTGTAGTGACGCCTCTAGCACTGAGATGCAGTGCCTTAGACCGCTGTGCCACTCAGGAGAAGAGGAACACTTCATTCTGCTCACCTCTTTCTTGGTGTCGATCTCAAAGTCGCTGTCGCTGCCCGGGTCTCCCTCTATCTCATCATTGCTGAGGGAGGGAGGAAGGGATGGAGAGGGGGAGGGATGGGGAGAGAGAAGGGGATGACGATAGGGAGGAGAGAGGGAGGGAAGGAGGGAGCGAGAGAGGGAATCGGGAGAGAGAGACGGATGGAGAGAGGGAGGGATGGGGAGAGAGAAGACATGGAGAGAGGGAGGGATGGAGGGGGAGAGAGATTATGAGGGAGGGATGGGGAGAGAGAAGAGAGTGGAGAGAGGGAGGGATGGATGAGAGGGAGGGATGGGGTAGAGGGGATGGGGAAGGGAGGGAGGGGAGAGGGAGGGATGTGAGAAGAGGGAGGCGATCTGGGAGTAGAAGGATGGGAGTGGAGAGACTGGAAGAGAGAGGGATGCCAGAGAGAGAGAAGGGGTAGGGATGATGGAGAGAGAAGACATTGAGAGGGAGGGGATGTGGGAGAGAGAAGAGGATGGGAGGGGAGAGGAGACAGAATAACTGGTAGGGGAGAGAGGGAGGGTGGGAGATGCGTGGCTGGAGGGAGAGGGATGGGATGGGGGATGAAGACATGGTGAGAAGAGGGATGGGAGAGAAGAGAATGAGAGAGACATGGGAGAGGGACATGGGGAAAGAAATGACGATTGGAGAGAGGGAGGGATGGAAGAGAGAAGATGTGGAGACGAGGGAGGTGGAGAGGAAGAATGAGAGAGGTGGGAGAGAGGAGGTCATGGGGAGTGAGAAGACTGGATGGAAGAGGGAGGGAATGGGAGAGGAGAAACATGGAGAGAGGGAGGGATGGGGAGAGAGAAGGACATTGGAGGAGAGGAGGGTAGGGGGAGAGAGAAGAGATGGAGAGAGCATAGGGAATGGGCGAGCGAGAGAAGCAGATTGGAGAGTTAGGTGAGGGATGGGGAAGAGGGAGGGATGGGGATGAGAGGAGAGGATGGGGAGAGAGGGAGGGGATGGGTGAGCTAGAGAGAGGATGGAGATAGGGAGGGAGTCCGGGGGAGGGAGAGCGGAGATGAGGGAGGGACTGGGGAGAGGGAGGGATGGAGGAGTGAGTGGGAGGATAGGGGTAGAGAGGAGGGTGGAGGAGAGAAAGACATGGAGAGAGGAGGGGATGGAGAGAGAAGACATGGAGGAAGAGGGAGGGATGGGGAGGAAGAGCATTAGGAGGAGGATGGCGGAGAGAGAAGAGATGGGAGAGAGGGAGGGATTTGGGGAAAGGGAGGATGGGAGAGAGGGGAGGCGAGGGGAGGAGAGAGGGATGGAGAGAGAGAAGACATGGAGAGAGGGTGGGGAGAGAGAAGACAATGGGAGGGGAGGGGGGGGAAGGGGATGGGAGAAGAAGGATGGAGAGAGGGAGGGATGGCACGAGAGAGAAGACATGGGAGAGAGGGAGGATGGGAGAGTGGAGGTATGGGGGGAGAGAGAAGACATTGGAGAGAGGGAGGGATGGGAGGGGAGGAGACGATGGAGAGAGGGAGGGATGGCGGAGAGAGAAGGACATGGAGAGAGGGAGGGAATGGGAGAGAGAAGAGATGGAGGAAGAAGAGGTGTGGGAGAGAGAAGAGATGTGAGAGAGGGAGGGATGGGAGAGAAGGGAGGCGATGGGGAGAGAGGGACGGATGGGTGAGAGAGGGGGAGGATGGGGAGAGAGAGGGATGATGAGAGGGAGGGGATGGGGAGTAAGAAGGACATAGAGAGTGGAGGGATGGGGAGAGAAAGAAGATGGGAGAGAGGGGGGGTGAGAGAGGGTGGGGGAGGAGGAAGGATGGAGAGGGTGGGAGGGAGGAAGGGATGAGAGAGGGAGGGATGGGGGAGAGAGAGACATGGAGTGATAAAGAGGAAGGGATGAGTAAGTGAAAGACCCCGAGCGATTCATTTTTGTACATTCTTACTTTCATATCTATTTACCCTTTCAAATCCTTCACTCTTAAGGGCTCCCCATCCTTGTCTCTCTCTAACCCGCTCCCCCCAATCCTTGTCTCACTTCTAACCCCCCCTCGTCTCTCTTGCTAACCCTCCCTCGATTCCTTGTCTTACGTGCTAAACCCACCCTCCATCCTCGTCTCTCTAACCCCCCCCAGTCCGTCGTCTCTCTGCTAACCCCCCATTCTCGTCTCTCTCTAACCCCCCCCTATCCTCGTCTCTCTCTAACCCCCCCCATCCTGTGCTCTCTAACCCCCCCCAATTCCGTGTCTCTCTCTAACCCCCCCCATCCTCGTCTCTCTCTAACCCCCCCATCCTCGTCTCTGCTCTAACCCCCCGTCTCTCTCTAACCCCTGCCCCCGTCCTGCGTCTCTCTCTAACCCGCCCCCATCCTCGTTCTCTCTCTAAGCCCGCCCCCCATCCTCGTCTCTCTCTACACCCCCCCCCCGCCCCCCTCGTCTCCTCTATACCCCCCCCCTGTTCTCTCAATAAACCCCCCCCTCGTCTCTCTGCGAGTGAGCAACTTCCCTGCCACAAATAGCAGGGTGGAGCACGCGCAGCAGGTATATTTCACTGGTCATCCCCAAAGCCAATTCCTCCTTTGGCCGCCTTTCCTTCCAGTTCTCTGCTGCCAATGACTGGAACGAATTGCAAAAATCACTGCAGCTGGAGACTCATATCTCCCTCACTAACTTTAAGCGTCAGCTATCTGAGCAGCTTACCAATTGCTGCAGCTGAACACAGGCCATCTGTACACAGCCCATCTGTACACAGCCCATCTGTACACAGCCCATCTGTAAATAACTACCTCATCCCCATATGTTTTTGTTTTTCTGCTCTTTGGCACACCAGTATTTCTACTTGCACATCCTCATCTGCACATCTATCACTCCAGTGTAAGTTGCTATATTGTAATTTCTTCACTACTGTTGGCCTATTTATTGCCTTACCTCCTTACTTCATTTGCACACACTGTAAATGAGAACTTGTTCTGAACTGCCTACCTGGTTAAATAAAGGTGAAATAAATAAATGAAATGTAAAATAAACATCACTAGAGGAACAGAGGAGGAGTAGGATGAGGGTACGGCTAAAAGCTATAAGAACTGGTCGTCTAGTGCGTTGGGAACAGAGAATAAAAGGAGCAGATTTCTGGGTGTGGTAGGATAGATTCAGGGCATAATGTACAGACAAGGGTATGGTAGGGTGCGAGTACAGTGGAGGTAAACCTAGGCATTGAGTGACGATGAGAGAGGTTGCATCTCTGGAGGCACCAGTTAAGCTAGGTGCGGTCTCCGCATGTGTGGGGGTGGGACAAGGGGGCTATCTGAGGCATGTTGAGCAGGACTAGGGGCTCCTCAGTAAAATAAAACAATGAGAGCTGCCCTAAACAACAGTATACAAGGCATATTGACATTAGAGAGAGGCATAAAGCCATCACAGGTGTTGATTGGGAGAGCTAAGACAACAACGGGTAAACAGCTAGGACAACAACAACAGGTAAACAGCTAGGACAACAACAACAGGTAAATGGCGATGAATGGGCCGAGAGGGTCAGTTAGCTACACACAGGGCCTGAGTTCGAGGCTGGGGCCGACAGATAAACAAAATCGGGACTCCCAATCACAGCTGGATGTGAAACAGCCTGGAATCAAACCAGGGTCTGTAGTGATGCCTCTAGCACTGAGATGCAGTGCCTTAGACCGCTGCGCCACTCGGGAGCTCTTGTGTATGTTGAATTTTGTTCCTTTTAAAATGGCATAGAAGGCCCTTCTTGCCTTGTTTCTCAGCTCGTTCACAGCTAAGTGGAAGTTACCTGTGGCGCTGATGTTTAGGCCGAGGTATATATACATTTACATTTAAGTCATTTAGCAGACGCTCTTATCCAGAGCGACTTACAAGTTATATAGTTTGTGTTCTCTAGTCTCTCCCCTCCCCATGTCTCCCTCCTGTCCACCTCCCACCCCTCCATTCCTTCCCCCTCTCCTACCCTCCATTCTCCATTCCTCCTACCCCCTCCATTCCTTTCCCTCTCCACTCTCCTCCTCACCCATCTTCCTTGTCTGTCTTTCGACCAGTCTTCTAGCTGTCGGTCCATAACACTGGTTCTGGTCCTGGTCTTCCTTCAGCTGTAGTAGTACCGACCAGCCTGAGAACCAGCTTTATCAGGCAGCTCCAGAGAGAAGGGGGGGGGACAGAGAGAGGAGGAGGGTGGAGCGAGAGAGAGGGAGGGGGGGCGAGAGAGAGGGGGCGAGAGAAAGGGGGGCGAGAGAAAGGGGGACAAATAGCGAGAGAGGGGGGGACATAGCGAGAGGGGGGAGCGAGAGAGAGAGAGGGAGGGGGGACAGAGCGAGAGAGAGAGGAGGGGGAGACAGAGAGAGAGGGTGGTGAGAGTTTAAAATTACACTCTGGTTCTCCAGTGTAAAAGGTTAATAACCTTTTGTCAATAGGGGGTGCTGTTAGCACTTTATTTTTTTTTACATTGCCAATAATAAACTGCCTTAGTAGTCAATTCTTGCTCGTACAATATGCATATTATTGTTATTATTGGATAGAAAACACTCTAGTTTCTATAACCGTTGGAATATGTCTCTGAGTGGAACAGAACTCTTATCTACAGCACTTTCCTGACAGGGAGTGAGATTTCAGAAATCTTGGCCTCTGGTCCAGGTCAGTTTTAATGCCCTGTGAATGCTATGAGGATACAAACACTGCCTACACTTCCTCTAGATGTCAGTAAGTGGACAATTTGAATGGAGTCGATTGCGCAATCCAGGGCCTGTATAAAACAGAAAAGACCGGAAGTAGCTCTTTTTGGATCCTGCGCTGGACGCATGCAAGGCGTCGGCCCGACCCCTTTCCAAGCCTTGGTTTAGCCAGTAATATATCGCCGGTCATTTTTTTACTGTTATAGTGTTAAAAACATCATAAGGTAGTTAATTTAAACCGTTTTAATAGCAATTTATATCCGTTTAGTGCGATTTTGAGGCATTTATTTGTGACTCTCTCCATGAGCTGGGCACGTTTCCTGTAACATCCGAACGTTATTGGCCATTTCGACGCGGCAGAGGGCATCTTTCGACCAAAAACGATTAGACCGGAGAAAGGATACATTGCCCAAGATCTGATGGAAGAACAGCTCACAGTAAGAACTATTTATGATGATAAATCGCTGTTCTGTTTGAAAAATTTTAAACGCATATATCGCCATTTTGTTATGTGTAGCTTCGCTTTGGCGGACCGGTATTGACAGTAAGGTAATTTTTGAAATGTAAGTCAGCGATTGCATTAAGAACTAATTTGTCCTTTCGATTCCTGTCAACCCTGTATTTTTTTAGTCAAGTTTATGATTAGCTATCGATTAGACTAGATCACTCTCAAGAGATAGCGCCCGACATTTTCAGGCCAGTTTTGCTACTATTCTCATTGTATAACCACGTTTTTTGTGGTCAAATATGCACATTTCGAAACAAACTCTATATGTATGTTGTAATATGATGTTACAAGGAGTGTCATCGGAAGAATCTGAGAAGGTTAGTGAAAAATTAATATATTTTGGTGATCATAACGTTCGCTCCCGTTGCCTTGGATTCATGCTGGGGTAACGTTTGCACATGTGGTATGCTAATATAACGATTTATTGTGTTTTCGCTGTAAAACGCTTAGAAAATCTGAAATATTGTCTGAATTCACAAGATCTTTGTCTTTCCATTGCTATGCTTTGTCTATTTTATTGAAATGTTTATGAATGAGTAAATTGGTAATACACGTTGCTCTCTGTATTTTTCTAGTCGAATTGTGATGGTGGGTGCAATTGTAAACTATGATTTCTACCTGAATATGCACATTTTTCTAACAACTATCCTATACAATAAATATGTTATCGACTGTCATCTGATGAGGTTTTTTCTTGGTTAGTGGCTATCAATATCTTTATTTGCCGAATTGGTGATAGCTACTGGTGGAGAGAAAAAATGGTGGACAAAGAAAAATGGTGTCTTTTGCTAACGTGGGTTAGCTAATAGATTTACATATTGTCTTCCCTGTAAAACATTTTAAAAATCAGAAATGATTGCTGGATTCACAAGAAGTGGATCTTTCATCTGGTATCTTGGACTTGTGATTGAATGATATTTAGATGCTACTATTTACTTGTGACGCTATGCTAGCTATGCTATTCAGCTTTTTTACTGGTGGGGGGTGGGGGGTGCTCCCGGATCCGGGTTTCTGACTCGGTAGAAGTTAAACAGTGTTTTCACAACGCTCCAGTGTAGCTCCCCAGTAAGTGTCCTCACCATCTGTTGTATACGATGGAAGCTCTTGCCATGGAAGCTGAAGGCCTGTTCAAACAGGACTTTGTCCTCTACGGTCCACTCCTCAGGAAAGGGAGTGAAGTTAGCCAGGTCAGCAAGGGAACACTCCACATCATGTTTATGCCACAGCAGCATCCCCAGGGCCTGGACAGACAGACAGAGAGCAGTAACATTTAGACCCAGGGCCTGGACAGACAGACAGACAGACAGAGAGCAGTAACATTTAGAGACAGGGCCTGGACAGACAGACAGACAGAGAGCAGTGACATTTAGACCCAGGGCCTGGACAGACAGCAGTGACATTTAGAGACAGGGCCTAGACAGACAGACAGACAGACAGACAGACAGACAGAGCAGTGACATTTTGACCCAGGATAGGGGGACAGACAGAGAGAGAAGTAACATTTTGAACCAGGGGAGGGGGACAGAGAGAGAAGTAACATTTTGACCCAGGGGAGGGGGACATACAGACAGAGAGAGAAGTAACATTTTGACCCAGGGGTGGGGGACAGACAGACAGAGAGCAGTGACATTTTGACCCAGGGGAGGGGGACAGACAGGAGGATTAATTCCCAGTGTCACCTTACTCCCTATTTAGTGCATTATTTTGAACCAGAGCTCTATGAGATAACTACACAGAACATAAATATAAAACACAACATGTAAAGTGTTGGTCCCATGTTTCATGAGCTGAAATAAAAGATCCCAGAAATGTCCCATACACACAAAATGCTTATTTCACTCAAAATTGTGAACAAATTTGTTTACATCCCTATTAGTGAGCATTTCTACTTTGCCAAAATAATCCATCCACCGGTGTGGCATATCAAGAAGCTGATTAAAACAGCACAATCATTACACAGGTGCACCTTGTGCTGGGGGACAAGGGAGTGTGAAATTTGTTTGCTGACTCCAGGATTGTCCACCAGAGGTGTTGCCAGAGAATTTAACGTTAATTTCTCTGCCACAGGCGTTTTAGAGAATTTGGCAGTACGTCCAACCATAGAATTTGTATGGCGTCGTGCAGCCGAGCGGTTTGCTGATGGCCACATTGTGAACAGAGCGCCCCATGGTGGCGGTGGAGTTATGGTACGGGCAGGTATAAGCTACGGACAACGAACACAATTGCATTTTATCTTTACCAATTTCTATCGGTCGCCATCACCTCATGTTTCAGCAGGATAATACACAACCCCATATCGCAAGGATCTGTACACAATTCCTGGAAGCTGAAAATGTCCCAGTTCTTCCATGGCCTGCAAACTCACCAGACATGTCTCCCATTGAGCATGTTTGGGATGCTCTGGATCGACGTGTACGACAGCGTGTTCCAGTTCCCGCCAATATCCAGCGACTTTACACAGCCATTCAAGCGGAGTGGGACAACATTCCACAGGCCACAATCAACAGCCTGATCAACTCTATGTGAAGGAGATGTGTCACGCTGCATGAGGCACATGGTGGTCACACCAAATACTGACTGGTTTCCTGATCCACGCCCCTACTTTTTTAAAGGTATCTGTGACCAACAGATGCTTATCTGTAATCCCATTCATGTGAAATTCTGAGATTAGTACCTTTTTTTATTTATTTTTTATTGGCTGATTTCCTTGTGAACTGTAACTCAGTAAAATCTTTGAAATGTTTTGTTTATATTTGTTCAGTATATTTCCTGTTTAAAGTCAGATTGACTGTACCTGTTCCATGTTGTAGCCATGCTTCTCTTTAGCCATCAGAATATACTCATCCACTGGGGGGAGAGAGGAGAGAGAGCAGAGGAGAGGGAGAGCAGAGCGGGAGAGTGAGCAGAGGGAGAGTGAGCAGAGCGAGAGTGAGCAGAGCGAGAGAGGGAGGGAGGGAGAGTGAGCAGAGCGAGAGGGGGAGAGTGAGCAGAGCGAGAGGGAAGGAGTGAGCAGAGCGAGAGCGAGAGAGGGAGAGTGAGCAGAGAGAGCGAGAGAGGAGGTGAGCAGAGCGAGAGGGGAGAGTGAGCAGAGCGAGAGGGGGAGAGTGACGAGGCAGAGGGGGAGAGTGAGCAGAAGCGAGAGGGGGAGAGTGAGCAGAGCGAGAGGGGGAGAGTGAGCAGAGCGAGAGGGGGGAGAGTGAGCAGAGCGAGAGGGGGAGAGTGAGCAGAGCGAGAGGGGAGAGTGAGCAGAGCGAGAGGGGGAGAGTGAGCAGAGCGAGAGGGGAGAGTGAGCAGAGCGAGGGGGGGAGAGTGAGCAGAGCGAGGGGGGAGAGTGAGCAGAGCGAGAGGGGTGAGTGAGCAGAGCGAGAGAGGGAGAGTGAGCAGAGCGAGAGGGAGAGGGGGAGAGTGAGCAGAGCGAGAGGGAGAGGAGGAGAGTGAGCAGAGCGAGAGGGAAGTGAGAGAGAGAGGAGAGTGAGCAGAGAGAGGGAGAGAGAGCAGAGCGAGAGAGAGTTGAACAGAGTGAGCAGAGAGAGGGAGAGTGAGCGGAGTGAGCAGAGGGAGCAGAGGGAGAGCGAGAGAGCGAGAGAGGGAGAGTGAGAGCAGAGCGAGAGTGAGAGCAGAGCGAGAGGGGAAGCAGAGCGAGAGGGGGAGAGTGAGCAGAGAGAGAGAGTGAGCAGAGAGAGAGGGGGAGAGTGAGCAGAGAAAGGGAGAGTGAGCAGAGAAGGGAGAGTTGTTTATTATCTACTCACATGCTTTGGCAATGTTAACATATGTTTCCCATGCCAATAAAACCCTTTAATTGAATTGAGAGAGGCAGAGAGAGAGACACAGCAAGAGACGAAAGAGACAGGAGAGAGGACAGCAGAGACAGAGAGAGAGAGAGAGAGGGAGAGATAGCAGATAATTTGTGTTTACACATGGCGTCAGAGATGAGGCTGTTGGGCGCACCACACCAGCATACTCCTCTGCTCCTTCTCATTGTAGCGGCTTGGAGTGTCTGTGCAACACACACAACACGTTAGTCATACATTCCTCATTTTCTCTCACTCCATCTGTCACATACACAGCCAAATAATCAAATCCACCTCCCTCTCGTCCCCCCTTCCCTCTTTGGTACCTGGGTTTAACTCAGGTATCTGTGCCTGGTAGCTCCTCCACTCGAATCATACTGTCTGTGGAGAGAGAGAAAATAGGGATGAGTGGAGGAAGAGAGACATCAGCAGAGAGAGTATTAGCAATACGCCCAGAGAGTTTAGCGATAAGCCCAGAGAGAGAGAAAGCGTTAGCGTTAAGCCCAGAGAGAGCGTTAGCGATAAGCCCAAGAGAGGAGAGAGAACGTTAGCGATAAGCCCAGAGAGAGAGAGAGGAGTTAGCGATAAGCCCAGAGAGAGAGAGGTTAGGATAAGCCCAGAGAGAGAGTAGCGATAAGCCAAGAGGAGAAGTTAGCGATAAGCCCAGAGAGAGAGAGAGTTAGCGATAAGCCAGAGAGAGAGAGAGAGTAGCGATAAGCCAGAGAGAGAGAGAGAGTAGCGTAACAAGAGAGCGAGAGTTAGCGATAGCCCAGAAGAGAGAGAGTTAGCGATAAGCCCAGAGAGAGAGAGCGAGAGTTAGCGATAAGCCCAGAGAGAGAGATATTTAGCGATAACCCCAGAGAGAGACAGACGAGCAGAGACGAGCGCGTGAGAGATTTGTCTCAGGCTGTTGTCGTAGTGCACCGATTCAGCTGCCCTCCGCACCGGTAGACGAACTGTTGCCATTTTGAACCATTCATGTGCAGGGGCACAAACTCTGCTTCCTGCAGGCCCAGAGAGCAAATCAAGTGCCTATAGGCCTACGCTGGCCAATCGGATGGCTCAGATTATCGTGTCTGCAGTAATGTAGCCTGGCATAAAGAAAGCTACTGTGAGATTTCAAGATGTTTAAATCCACGACTAGAGAGAGACTGTCAACGATACAGCCAAGAGCTGCTGTTTTTAAACTTTAAAACCACGACTAGAGAGAGACTGTCAACGAATACAGCAAAGAGCTGCTGTTTTTAAACTTTAAAACCACGACTAGAGAGAGACTGTCACACGAATACAGCAAAGAGCTGCTGTTTTAAACTTTAAACCACGACTAGAGAGGACTGTCAACGAATACAGCAAGATCTGCTGTTTTTATGAGTGACTTCATGTTTAAAGTTCTTACTCAGCACTGTCAACACACTTTGTATTCAACACTTTTATAATCCATAAAATGCACGTTCTATTTCACTCAGCGCTACAAGCAGTGCAGCTGTAATGAATGAGTAGGAAAGTGTATCTATAGGCTTTGTTGTTGTTGTTGTTAGTGGATTGGTCTTTTTTAATATCAAGGACCTGCGTTTTCGACTCTTTCTCTACCGCACCTGCTGTCTCTAACTCTGAATGATCGGCTATGAAAAGCCAACTGACATTTACACTCCTGAGGTGCTGACCTGTTGCAGCCTCGACAACCACTGTGGTGATTATAATTATAATTATTTGACCCTGCTGGTCATCTATGAAATTTGAACATCTTGGCCATGTTCTGTTATAATCTCCACCCCGGCATAGCCAGAAGAGGACTGGCCATCCCTCAGAGCCTGGTTCCTCTTAGGTTCTTCCTGGGTTCTGGCCTTTCTAGGGAGTTTTTCCTAGCCACCATGCTACTACATTGCATTGCTTGCTGTTTAGGGTTTTAGGCTGGGTCTGTATTAGCACTTTGTGACAACTGCTGATGTAAAAAGGACTTTATAAAATACATTTGATTGATTGATTTCACTTTCTCTGTTCACAGGAGTGTTTGAATGAATGTTTACATGAAGCAGAACAATGTGGTGCGACTCGAGTTTTGCCGTCAGCTGGAAGACGGTGTCTCCTTTGGTCAGTGTCAGAGGAGGAAAGAGAGAGCGGAGGGATGTTGAGAGACGGACCCTCAGTCTGCTGCCTCTCCCTGAGACGGACCCTCAGTCTGCTGCTCTCTCCCGAGACGGACCCTCAGTCTGCTGCTCTCTCCCTGAGACGGACCCTCAGTCTGCTGCTCTCTCCCTGAGCACGGACCCTCAGTCTGCTGCTCCCTCCTGAGACGGACCCTCAGTCTGCTGCCCTCCCTGAGACGGACCCTCAGTCTGCTGCTCTCTCCCTGAGACGGACCCAGTCTGCTGCTCTCTCCTGAGACGGACCCTCAGTCTGCTGCTCACTCCCGTAGACGAACCCTCAGTCTGCTGCTCACTCCTGAGACAGACCCAGTCTGCTGCTCTCCTCCTCTGCTGAGACTGACCCTCAGTCTGCTGCTCTCTCCCTGAGACGGACCCTCAGTCTGCTGCTCTCTCCTGAGACGGACCCTCAGTCTGCTGCTCTCTCCCTCTCTGAGACTGACCCTCAGTCTGCTGCTCTCTCCCTGTGCAGACGGACCCTCAGTCTGCTGCTTTCTCCCTGAGACGGACCCTCACTCTGCTGCTCTCTCCCTGAGACGGACCCTCAGTCTGCTGCTCTCTCTCCTGATGCGGACCCTCAGTCTGCTGCCTCTCCTCCGAGACGGACCTCAGTCTGCTGCTCTCTCCTCTGCTGAGACTGACCCTCAGTCTGCTGCTCTCTCCCTCTGCTGAACTGACCCTCAGTCTGCTGTCTCCTCCTCTGCTGAGACTGACCCTCAGTCTGCTGCTCTCCCTCTGCTGAGACTGACCCTCAGTCTGCTGCTCTCTCCCTCTGCTGAGACTGACCCTCAGTCTGCTGCTCTCTCCCTCTGCTGAGACTGACCATCGGATGCAGTCACCATCAGCCCAGTAAAATAAAAGCACATGATTTAAAAATGTATACTCACTCAGCTGTGTTTCACAAGTAATACAACAATAGGATCTATTACCGGTATGATCATATAGCCTACCTCAAATGTAGAAATATACATTTTAAGAAATGGCCCAAACAACAATGCATCGGTAGGGCAATTCAAGCAAAGCCAATATGCAGTGATACTGTATTGGGCCTATAGCTTCCTTCCGTTTTTTTAAAGTCATGCTATAAAAATAAAAATAATAAATCTGAGCGGTAGATCTCAGCTTGCATTTTGACTCAAAGTGATATTGACTCAGAAAAATAAGTTTGGTGACCACTGTTCTAGAGTTTTTCCCTGTTAACACCATCAACGTTTCCCTTTACTGTGGCAAATGTGATCGACTGACCACAATATCAGCCACTTTTAATGCAACATACCTGGGGGGATAAAAATAAAAAAACTATGCAAAATATTTTTTTGTAGGATTCTATTGTATAGACATGCACTACTCAGCACAGACTAGTGCACCATAACCAATCAGAGCTGCAGTAGGCCTATATGCATATAGACAATTGCCATATATGGATCTGTGCCAGGCACTTTGAACTGGACTGTGTTTACAGTATGAGCGGTCGTGAGTAGATGCGCTTGTTTTGAGATCATAGTGAGAGCTGCATGTAGCCACGTGTGCACATTTTGTTCATATCCTTTGCCAGTTAGTGAGTTATTAGCACAGTTATAGATCAGTTGTAGTCAGAAATAGGGGAGTGACTGCTTCCTACAAGGGCACAAAACGAGTACATTTCTAGACATCTTTGAAAAGCCAGTCATGTAAAGAGCTTCTTTTTTTTTTGGTCTTAAAGGGGCAGTGTTGTATTTTGAGACAGGCTTGAATAAGCTAAGTAGCCAATAGGTAATGTATCACATTCTCTGTAATAAATGGTATGGGAATAATAATGCATTTTATTTTGTAACGTGATATCTTGCATCAAACAACATGTCCAGTCACCACCTTGTCAGAGGGACAAGTGGATAAACAGGTTAAATGTCAAGCCCTGCATGTTATTTTTTTCAAAAGTCTAATGGAATGTAGGCCTTCATTGAACACTGAATGATAGAACAGCTGTTTCCATGTTAAAATATTATGGGATGCATTTTCTCCATTGTGTTCGATTCCAGGCTGCATCACAACCGGCCGTGATTGGACGTCCCATAGGGCGGCGCGCAATTGGCCCAGCGTCGTCCGGGTTTGGCCGCCGGTAGACAGTCATTGTAAATAAGACTTTGTTGTTAACTGACTCGCCTAGTTAAATAATGGTTCAATAAATAAAATAAAGACCACTCCGTTAGGCCTACATTATGATCAAATATCCTCAGTAGCCACTGTTACACCTGTAACTTAATGAGGGTACAGCCTCAGTTATCTACACGGCCACTGTTACACCTGTAACTTAATGAGGGTACAGCCTCAGTAGCCTACTGTTACACCTGTAACTTAATGAGGGTACAGCCTCAGTAGCCTACTGTTACACCTGTAACTTACTGAGGGGTACAACGCCCCTAGTTAAGCCTACCGTTATCACCTGTAACTTAATGAGGGTACAGCCTCAGTAGCCTACTGTTACACCTGTAACTTAATGAGGGTACAGCCTCAGTGTTCACACTAAAGGCGCGCTGGAAGTTGCACATGTCTTAAACGGAAGCAAAGAGAACGAAATGGGGAGGGACTGTGTTTTTTGTCTATTGTGAACTCTTCAGTGCTTTTGTGTGTGTGTGTGTGTGTGTGTGTGTGTGTGTGTGTGTGTGTGTGTGTGTGTGTGTGTGTGCGCGTATTTTGCTGTCATGAACTGAGTTGGTATGCAGACAGTATGATGAGACAGTAGTGAGCGCGATTACAAGCACACAATAATGAGATTTATTGTGGATAGTTAGATTAATATAATAGTTTGATTAAAACTTGTAAATTCTTTGAAAGAACAATTTCTCTAATAATCCTGTTGACACGGACACATCTGAGATCAGGCTGCCTGATGAGACTTTTGATAAACGCAGAAAAAAAATCACCAATCAAAATAAACTTTCTACCATGTTATTTTTTGCCCGTGTACCCGAATTTGACCAACAGAAACTTGTTTAAGTTGCAAAAATGAAAAGTTTCAACTGTTTGACGGAATGAATAGACCCATTGTGTGTGTGTGTGTGTGTGTGTGTGTGTGTGTGTGTGTGTGTATACGTGCGCACCGTGAGCGTGCTCCTCATCGCTGCTGTCCTCCTCCGAGTGTTGGTTGTTTCCATTGGTTTTAGCCCTGCTCCTAGACAGAACGCCGCTCCCCGACCGCTCCATCACCGAGGGCATACTGCAACACACACACACAGATAAAACACACATACACTACATCACTGAGGAAAAGTCTTGTCACCAATCAGCACACACATGAACTCAACCCAGCAACAAAATACCAAACATCCAAAGCCCTCAGTATAGCAGATTAACAATCTGTTTTTCACTAAGTACGGGTACATGGCAGTAGGCTGAGTACGACATCAGTCATGTAAAAACGTTACTCTCCTTAAAACACCGTTAGATCATAATTTATCTAAGAATACGCCGATTTAAAAACACAAGTTTTTAAGAGCAATCTTTCAAATGATTAGGTCATGTAAAGACCTTTTTAAGCCGAGTTCCAGCGGTGTGTATTTGATCTGTACGTCTGTTAACACCAGCAGTTCAAGGCTCTCTCTCTTTTGTGCAACTGAAGTGAGTTGGGAACAACTGAAAGCATCTTAGTTTGAAATAGTTTTCACATACAAACTTCATCTGTCCGAACTCAGAATCAAATGTTCTTCCCAAAAATAACGTGGTCAGTGTGGCAGAGCGTTTATTTTGATTGGTGATTTTTCTGCGTTTATCATAAGTCCCATCAGGCAGCCTGATCTCAGATGTGTCCATGTAAACAGGAGTATTAGGGAAATTGTTGTGCTTGCAAAGCATTTAAACGTTTTAAAACAAATTATTATATTAAAAAATCAGACTATCCACAATAAATCACATTATTGTGTGCAATGTAACCGTGCTCACTACGGTCTCATTCTCATAAGCCTCTTACTGTCTGGTTTTCAACACCAACTGCTCATAATAGCAAAAATACACATATATACCAACCTGGTATGAGAACATTTCGTATTATTCTGTACGTAAATCCGAGACACTCCAAATAGTACGATATGTATCAATTTGTGGACGTCCATCACTCCATTTCGTAAGATATGTTACGAATTACAATTAGTATTATGTATATGTTACGAATTCGCAAAACGTAACATATGTTACGAATTCGCAAAACGTAACATATGTTACGAATTTGCAATGAGTAGTTAGCGATGCTTATGCCTTAAGTAACCATATGTTTTATGTAATCATACAAAAACATCACACTAAATGGAACATCTCGGACATACGTACAGAATAATACTAAATTCTCTGAGACCAGGTTGCATATACACACACTCAAACAAAAGCAATTTAGAGTTCACAACAGACAAATAACACTGTAAAATCCAGTATTAGGCTACACAATGAGGAGTCACATGTTCAACTATCAAGTGGGGAAACATCAACACACACCACACACACACAAAACTATGTGTGTGTGATGTGAAGTTAGTAAGATATGAAGTAAGTTTTGTGTCTTGAGGGGGAGGGCTAGCGCGCTAACGTTCGTGCAGTGACACAAAAGACTAGACGGTCACCTCAGGACAAGACATCTTCCGGTTTCAAATGTTCCCGTTAAACCGACTTTGTCGTTATACCGACCCCACGAGACGTGAAACGAACTCTACATACAGTTATCAAATTAATAGAACAGTTGTACATTCAATAGCTGTCATTTTTTTGGAGGGTACATTTTGTCGAAAAAAATGGGTCTGTCAACAAGAGCCGAGTTCCACACAATGTATGCATCATCATCAAAGTTCACTTAACTGTAATATCACGACAAAACACAACACTACAATTTTAGGACGTATGTTTTTTTTGTGTGTGATGATAACCTTTACAAGCCTAATTGAAGAAAATAATTTCCTGTAATACTGATTAAAAACCACTCAAAAGAAAATATTGCAGTAGTATAGTGTTTGGCCTCATTCACAATGCTGTTGGCCTTTGTCTACTATCCTAATGCTGGTCTAAGCCACACAAACGGTGCCAGTCTGTGTGTAACAGTAAACTCACACTTTAGGTTAGAATTGTAGACTAAACAAGGCAACAACAACAACAAAAAGTAAATTTCATGGCAACAGAGATAAACTATATGAACAAATATCAAAGTTATTTATCGATATCATTAATGTCCCACCGGTCGCCAAAGCCCGCCCCTTTCACTTTTTTTGTTGCAACTTGATTGATTGATTACATCAACCAGCCAACACATTTCTACAGGGTAGCTAGCTATCTACGTTAGTTGCAACATAGCCTTAGCAATCTTGCCTTAACTTTTACAACGTGTAAAAAATATTAGCAAGAAACTGGCTGACTAGTTACTAAGCTATTTTCCCCTAATATTAATAATAACAGCTATTGGAAAGTAATTCATTTGGGACACTAGCTAGTTTGAGTGCTACTGGCCAAAACACATTCATTTCAACCATTACCTATTTCCAGAAAAGTCTAGCATTGGAATCCTATCCTGGTAACTATTACCACTATGTTGCTTCCAGAAAGGCAGTTACAATCCATATTAATCAATTATACAGATAATATTTGGGTTTAAGTATCAGTTCACCTCACAAATTACTAAATCTATTTTTTCTTTCTCGTATTCTCCAAAGTTGGGAAATCTTTGTCACAATATCTCATATTCTCACTCTTCCTCGACTCTCGCTCAAACCACATCCAAATTAGAAGTGACAAGAATACAACAACGTGTGTTCCCATAGAACCGGCTTTTAAAAAACATTTAATAAATAATGAAATCTTGTCCCACCTCCGTTCTCTCCTCCTTTCCTCTGCCCTCCGTTGATAATATATCTTTCAACTTTCAATCCTTTTGTTATCGCCAGGCTAACGACGTTGCTCGCTACGGGGGGTGGAGGAGGGGGGGGGGGTAGCTAGTACTATTCCAGTTGTTGGTCGCTACTAGTTGGCGTTGTGGACGTTTTGGATTCGTTGTACAAGTCGGGATAGCATTTCAATTCAGTAGCTCACCTGCCTATTTTGTGGTCCTCGGGCGTTTTTCTCTCATTCAAAACTTAGCTACGGCTTTCTCCACAGCTAATAGGACGCTTAACTAGAAAAAAAAACAAAAATAAACTTCACCTTCAAAACGGCTTAATTTTCATTCATTTGTTGCCTAAGTGGGTCTTCGCGTATACAATAAAACAGCTTGCACGTAGAGAAGCGGAGAGTGTGCCGGGAGAACCTAACCAGGCCTCGGAGGGGAGAGGTGTACATCCGCAACCGTCGGATTGCTCCTCGCCTCTCCCTAACTAACTTCAATAGCAGAAAAGTAGTCCCCTGTGCAAGTTGGACAGACATACAAAAGATGGCTTGTTGTGGGGCAAATACACATGCTTGCTGTTGCCTCGAATGTGTTATTTGGTCCAATTTAGATGCATTTGCGTCTAATCAATCGTTGATGTAGAGACAGATCATCATTTTCTTTAAAATGTTGGCCCACAAATACATTGCTGGTTTTAATCCAACCCTACATTGTATACTGGAATAGTAGATGTCTGAAATTGAAATGTTTACAACAACAAAAAATCAAGTGTACCTGCTATCGTACAATCACATAAATTGGGAACTACTTGCGCGGAGTGATTCGTCAGCTGTGCATCTCTGTGCTGCGCTCGGGCAGACTTGCTGCTCTGTACGATGTATGCCTGGAAAGGAAAAGGGGGGCCGTGTGTGTGTGTGTGTGTGTGTGTGTGTGTGTGTGTGTGTGTGTGTGTGTGTGGTGGGCTGGTGTGTGGTGTGTCGTGTGCTGGGTGCCGCACGCCGGCACGCACGCAATGGTGGAAAACGATGGATTTCAAATTTGACACAGGCAACCACACCACACACACACTGATGGACAGGTCTTCATACATTGCTATTCTGTCTGCATGTCTGTCTCACAAAGCAAACATGCGGCCATGCTCGGTCATACAGCAACACTTGTGGCACATCCTCTCTCTCTCTCCTCTTTCTCCCTCCCCCTCTCTTCACTGCTCCAGCCTCTATGTCCTCACTATCTGTTTGTCGTTTCTTCTCTCTCCCTTCTCTCATTCCTATCCTTCTTTCCTTCCATCTCTCCTCCTTCCCGTTATCTCGTCCCTTCCTCTACCTCCTCCCTCTCTTTTCTCCCTCTCTTGCTCCTGACTCACTCCTCTCTCTTCTCCTCTATCCATTTTAAACGCTCCTCTTTCCTCTCCTTCCCTCTCTATTTCTCCACTCGCGCCATTATGCATGTGTTCTTCTGTCCCCTCCCCCTCTTCTCTGTGCTCTGTCTCCTCTCTATGTCCTGTCCCTCCCCCTCCCTTTCTCGTGCTCTGTCTCCTGCTCTATGTCCTGTCCCCTCCCTCCTTCTCTGTGCTGCTTCTCCTCTCTATGTCTGTCCCTCCCCCTCCTTCTTCTGTGCTCTGTCTCCTCTCTATGGTCCTGTCCTCCCCTCCTTCCCTGTGTGCTTTGTCTCCTCTCTAATGTCCTGTCCCCTCCCCTCCTTCCCTGTGCTCTGTACTCCTCTCTATTCCCTGGTCCCCTCCCCTCCTTCCCTGTGCTCTGTCTCCTCTCTATGTCCTGTCCCTCCCCTCCTTTCCCTGTGCTCTGTCTCTCTCTATGTCCTGTCCCCTCCCCCTCTCTTTCTCTGTGCTCTGTCTCCTCTCTATGTCCTGTCCCCTCCCCCTCCTTCCTGTGCTCTGTCTCCTCTCTATGTCCTGTCCCCTCCCCCTCCTTCCCTGTGCTCTGTCTCCTCTCTATGTCCTGTCCCCCTCCCCCTCCTTTCTGTGCTCTGTCTCTCTCCTATGTCCTGTCCCTCCCCCTCCTTCCTGTGCTCTGTCTCTCTCTATGTCCTGTCCCTCCCCTTCTTCTCTGTGCTCTGTCTCCTCTCTTAGTCCTGTCCCCCCCCTCCTTCCCTGTGCTCTGTCCTCCTCTCTATGTCCTGTCCCCTCCCCCTCTCTCCCGTGTGCTCTGTCTCCTCTCTATGTCGCTGTCCCCTCCCCCTCCTTCCTGTGCTCTGTCTCCTCTCTATGTCCTGTCCCCTCCCCCTTCTCTGTGCTCTGTCTCCTCTCTATGTCCTGTCCCCTCCCTCCTTCCCTGGCTCTGTCTCCTCTCTATGTCGCTGTCCTCCCCCTCCTCCTGTGGCTCTGTCTCTCTCTATGCTGCTGTCCCTCCCCCTCCTTCTCTGTGCTCTGTCTCTCCTATGTCCTGTCCCTCCCCCTCCTTCCTGTGCTCTGTCTCCTCTCTAATGTCCTGTCCGCCCTCCTCTTTCTCTCCCTCGCTCGCAAAACCACCAATGTATCTGTTCTTCTCTTTTCTCCTCCCCTTCAAGCTTTCCTCTTTCCCTCCTTCTCTATCTCCTCTCCTTAGATCTCTCTTACCCCCTGTTCTGTCGTCTCGTCTCTCCCTGTTCTCTCTCTCTCTCCGTGTTCTCTCTGCTCTCTCCCCTGTTCTCTCTCTCTCTCCCTTTCTTCGCTCTCGTCTCTCCCTGTTCTCTCTCTCTGCTCTCCCCGTGTTGCTCTCTCTCTCTCCTCCCTGTTCTCTCTCTCTCTCCCGCTGTTCTCTCTTCTGTCCCTGTTCTCTCTGCTCTCTCCCCTGTTCTCTCTCTCTCTGCTCCCCTGTTCTCTCTTCTCGTCTCGTCTCCCTGTTCTCTCTCTCTCCTCTCCCCCTGTTCTCTCTCTCTCTCTCCCCTGTTCTCTCTCTCTCTCCCTTTTCCTCTCTGTTCACCGCTTCTCTCTCTCTGTTCCTCTCTCCCTGTTCTCTTCTCTCTCTCCCCTGTTTCTCTTCTCTCTCTCCCCTGTTCTCTCTCTCTCTCGTCTCCCTTTCTCTGTCTCTCTCTCTCCCTGTTCTCTCTCTCTCTCCCCTGTGTCTCTCTCTCTCTCGTCCCTGGTTCTCTCTCTCTCTCTCCCTGTTCTCTCTCCGTCTCTCCCCTGTTCTCTCTCTCCCCTGCTTTTCTCTCTCTCTCTCCTCTGCTCTGTTCTCTCCTCTCGTCTCTCCCCTGTTCTCTCTCTCTCTCCTCTGTTCTCTCTCTGCATGTGCTCTCTCCCCTGCTTCTCCTCTCTCCCGTCCTCCTCGGTTCTCCTCTCTCTCTCCCTCTCGTTCCGTCTCTCTTCTGTTCTCTCTCTCTCCCCTTGTTCCTCGCTCTCTCTCCCCATGTTCTCTGGCTCTCTCGTCTCCCATGTTCTCTCTCGTCCCTCTGTTCTCTCTCTCTCCCCTGTTCTCGCTCTCTCTCCCCATGTTCTCCTCTCTCTGCTCCCTGTCTCTCTCTGCTCTCCCCTGTTTCTCCCCTCCCTCCTTCTTCCCCCATGTTTCTCTCTCTCTCGCTCTTTCACTTGTCTCTCTCTCACTCTGTTCTCTCTCTCCCCCTGTTCTCGTCTCTCTCCCCTGTTCTCTCTCTCTCTCCCCTGTTCTCTCTCTCCCTGTCCCCCTGTCTGTCTCTCTCTCTCTCCCTGTTCTCTCTCTCTCTCCCGGCTGTCTCTTCTCGTCTCTCTCTCCCCTGTTTCTCTCTCTCTCTCTCCCTACATGTTCTCTCTCTCTCCCTCTCGTTCTCTCTCTCTCTCCCTGTTCTCTCTCTCCATGTTCTTTCTTCTCTCTCCCTCTGTTCTCTCTCTCTCGCCTCTCTTCTCTCCTCTTCCTGCTCTCTTCTACCCCCCTCGTTTCATTTTCCAAAACTCACCGACTGTTATGTGTAGGCTACGACTTCCTTCTCTCACTCTCTCTCTCGTGTTCACTCTGTCTTCTTCTCTACAGTCCTTCGACCTCCTCTCCTCCCCTCTCCCTCCTCCTCCTCCCTCCGCTCCATCACCACATCTCCTCCCCTCCCCTCCATCACCTCTCCCTACCCCCCTCTCACTCTCCCCTCTCCTCACCTCCCCTCCCCTCCTCCTCCCCTCCCCCTCCATCACCTCCTCCCTACCCTCCTCCTCACCTCCCCTCCCTTCCCCCTCCTCCTCCATCACCTCCTCTCCAGTGATCTACTCATTCCCCTTTCTCTCTCTCTTGCTCTTCCTCTCCTCGGTTCTCCCCTCCCTGTACTCTGCACCCCCTCCATTTCTCCTCTCTTCCCCTCCTGTCCCCACATGACTCTCTCTGCTCCCCCTCCCTCTCTCTCCTCTGCACTCCTCTCTCCTCCCCTCCCTCTCTCCTCTGCCACTCCCTCTCTCTCTCCCCTCCCTCTCGGTCTGCCTCCCGCTCCTCTTTCTTCTATTTTTCTCCCTCTCCCTCCCCGCCCTCTCTCTAGAGGCTGCTTCTCTGTTTGTTAGCCCTGTCTGTCTGTGTCTGTCTGTCTGTCTGTCTTTTCTGTCTGTCTGTGTTCATCCTGTGAGGCCTGCTGTAGCAGATATATCATTTTCCTCCTAACCAGCTCGCTCTGTCTGAACACACACACACACACACCAGAGAATTCTCGTATAAACAGGTCTATCAGCTGGTGAAATTAGGACAAATAAAAACTGACATGACACTGTCTGAATGTGTGTGTATGTGTGTGTGTGTGTGTGTGTGTGTGTGTGTGATGAGAGAGGAGAGGAAGGTTGCAGATACACTGGCTACGTCTTCACGGTCTTAATATTCAGCCTATGACAAATGATTAATTCATATTTTTTAATACGAAAGCAAACCAATGTTGTTCACATCAGATGGAGAAAATGTAGATGTAATGGAAGGAATGCAAGGAAGACAGAGAGAGAGAGAAAAATAATGAGGCAGAGAGAGAGAGAGAATGAGAGAGATAAGTAATGAGGGAGGGAGAGAGAGAGAAAGAATGAGGGAGAGAGAGAGAATGAGAGAGATAAGTAATGAGGGAGAGAGAGAGAGAGATAAGTAATGAGGGAGGGGGAGAGAAAGAATGAGGGAGAGAGAGAGAGAGACCAAAAGTCCAGTAGCATAACAATCCCTAGTCCTTGGGCACTTCATGAAGATCTGAAAGGATTGGATAGGTTTAAGCAATATGGTAGTAACTTCAACTAGCTAGGAGGAATATTCACCTCCATATTGCTTATACCTATCCAGTCCTTACAGATCTCCTGTGCGATAGAGGCTAAGTCGCTGCTTCTGTACAGGCCGTTAGTAACTCCTCCACACCCAAACAGTAGTAGTTTAGGCCATAACGGAAACCGTCGCGGGCTGCGAGTTCGAACTCCATGACCCCCCCCCCTCGCGCCCCTCTTCCCAAAAGCCATCTCCCCGTCGCGAGACAGATTACACCAAGACAAAGGGTTGTGGGCGGGGCTTACTGAGGACGGCCCAACTGGTCTGTAGGGAGGGCTATCCTCAGTATCCACTTCCCTCTGATCCAGCGCTCAGCAGTGCGTGTGTTCGGGTGTGTGTGTGTTGTGTGTGTTGTGTGTGTGTGTGTGTGTGTGTGTGTGTGTGTGTGTGTGTGTGTGTGTTGTGTGTGTGGTGTGGAACACAGACCAGTATATAGGCCTGTATGAAACTCAACATATGGATGGGCTGCCTTCCATAAAGGGCTCGGAAAAGAATGGTCTACCCAAGAAATGGCGCCCACGTCATTATCACATTATTTCCAAATTAACATAACCAGCTATTCAACAGCAGCAGTTGCATGTTCTGCAGTCAGGATTTAAGTGTACAAATAAAAAAACGAATATAACGATAAAATGCATGATGGACTATGGCAAGGCGCTAATTCAGTTAGATGTAATTATACATTCTATAATGGTCATTTGTGGAACTTTTCCGAGTAGCATCTTGTCCCATACCGCCATCCTGTGGCCAAACGTGGCAATGTAGATTCCATGAAGACCTCAAGATCAAAGATGAGAAGTTATTCTTCAGATGTACGAGATCTTACGTTTCTTGGCAATTTCTCGCATAGAATAGCCTTCATTTCTCAGATCAAGAATAGACTGACGAGTTTCAGAAGAAAGTTCTTTGTTTCTGTCCATTTTGAGCCTGTAAACGCCCTCCCTTTCTTCTATCCGGAAAATTTCAACAACTTTGAAAGTTTCTTCAAGTACAGTCGCAAAAACCAACAAGCACTATGATGAAACTGGCTCTCATGAGGACCGCCACAGGAAAGGAAGACCCAGAGTTACCTCTGCTGCAGAGGATAAGTTCATTAGAGTTAACTGCACCTCAGATTGCAGCCAAAATAAATGCTACACAGAGTTCAAGTAGCAGACACATCTCAACATGAACTGTTCAGAGGAGACTGTGTGAATCAGGCCTTCATGGTCTAATTGCTGCAAAGTAACCACTACTAAAGGACACCAACAATAAGAAGAGACTTGCTTGGAAATCTCTCCTTTGGTCTGATGAGTCCAAATTTGAGATTTCTGGTTCCAACCACTGTGTCTTTGTGAGACGCATAGTAGGTGAACGGATGATCTCTACATGTGTGGTTCCCACCGTGAAGCATGGAGGAGGAGGTGTGATGGTGTGGGGGTGCTTTTCTGGTGACACTGTCAGTGATGTATTTAGCATTCAAGGCACACTTAACCAGCATGGCTACCACAGCATTCTGCAGTGATACACCGTCCCATCTGGTTTGCGTTTAGTGGGACTATTATTTGTTTTTCAACAGGACAATGACCCAAAACACACCTCCAGGCTGTGTAAGGGGTATTTTACCCAGAATTAAAGTGATGGAGTGCTGCATCAGATGACCTGTCCTCCACAATCCCCCAACCTCAACCCAATTGAGATGGTTTGGGATGAGTTGGACCACAGAGTGAAGGAAAAGCAGCCAACAAGTGCTCAGCATATGTGGGAACTCCTTCAAAACTGTTGGAAAAGCATTCCAGGTGAAGCTGGTTGAGATAATGCCAAGCGTGTACAAAGCTGTCATCAAGGCAAAGGGTGGCTACTTTGGGTAACCATGGCTTATAATATACTACCTAAACGAAAGATTCTCAATAAGGAATGGTGTTGTATTTGTTGGAGGAACATATTTCGATATCCTCTTACACACTGCTGTAGGTGACATCGTGAAAGTGAAGTGTAATAAAAAATACAAAAATGAAATCAGAAATTTACATTTCAGCAGATGCTCTCATCAAGAGTGACTTATAGTAAGTTTCATACTGGTCGAATCTATAACCCAGGCGTTGTGAGCACCACGCTCTACCAACTGAGACACTGTTGATCCAGTGTAGACTTTGGACAACCATGCCTCAATAGCGGCAATCGATTTATTGTCTCCAAAAATATTGCCTACCTCAGCCCCTCTTAAATAATTACTATAAAAAAATCATTATTCATATTTTTACAACAAAATAAATAAATAAAATAATATACAAGGTTTCTTATCTATTCTTTAATTTTTTTATTTTTTTTAATCTTTATTTAACTAGGCAAATCAGTTAAGAACAAATTAGTATTTACAATGACGGCCTACCAAAGGGGAAAAGGCCTCCTGCGGGGACGGGGGCCTGGGATTTAAAAAATAAATAAAGTACAATATAAACATAGGACAAAACACACAACACTACATAAAGAGAGACCTAAAGACAACAGCATCATAGCAAGGCAGCAAATCCTAATTAATCAAATGGAAAAGTTCAAAGATAATCAAGTTATAGATTTTGGAGATAATTATAATTGACATGTTTCTTTCTTTACTGACCACCTAAAACCAATCATGTGAACGTCAATGCCTAAAGACGCGGTGTCGTCATTTCCCCAAAGCTTAGAGGAAACGATATTCGCGCTAATGTTGGTCGGAGAAGAGGAGAAAGAGTGAGGGAGGGAGGAAAGGAAGAGGGAGTAGGGCCAAGAGACGTAATTCACCCCCTTCTCTTGGCGCCAATCTGGCGGAAAAAAAATACGTTTTTGTCGTTTAGTGAACTTTAGTGTAATCAATTGTGGGCATATTCTTTTGTAGCCAGTTGCGCTAGGTAGTTTGCTAAACCGCTAGCATTTTACATTATCTTGCCCCTTTTCAAGAAACCACATTAATTTAGCGACTAAGTTAGCTAGCTAGCAACAGCAAGACACAGCGGTCGTTTTAAAACAGCGATATGGGGGTGAGTTTTTGACCGTCTGTCTGTGTTTGTGAGAAGGACATGTGAACGCTTGCATCAAACAAAGACTGTCCGAAATCATGATCCCCGTGAATGCGTGATGTAGAGAGGAAAAGAGGAAAGGGAAGACCACGGAATTGATGGTTGAAGGGGCGGCAGACAGAAAGTCCAAGTGGCTATACAAGCTAGCTAGTTACACAGTGAGCTAGCTAACTTAAAAATAACCCTGCTTTGTGATTGCAGTGGCTAGTTTTAACCACTATCGATTGCACCGGTTTTATTTTGCAATTTTTTCTGGGGGGGGAGCATTGGTGTAACGTTCTCCCGTGTGTCTTATCAAGTGTGATGCCACCGCTAGCCTAGCTTGTTAGCCACTTAAGTTAGCTAGGAATCCATTTTTAGAAAGGCTTCTCATCATAACTACCATAGTTGAGTAGAACCTACACCCTGCTAACTAACCTCTGAAGTTGTCTTACCTGTTCAGAATATATTTGAGAATGACTAGTTAGTTAGCTAGGTTTTTATTTTTTAGAACCCAATGCGTGTGTTTTTAGCTGGGGTGGGAAGCAGTAGCATAACTAGCTAGCTAGTTTGCCAGTAAGGTATTAAGTTAAGTTCCTAAAACGCACCTCCGACGCTAATAACTAGGCACGTGTTCCGAATTGCTTCCTGTAAACGAGTGAAAGTTGTAGCTGTAGATCCGCTCCAACATGCTGACCATACATGTGTTTGTTACTGTTGTAATCATACCAGTCTTACATTGTCTACTTTTATAAACGGGTATGTAAGGTAAAGGCATTGCACCTGTTGGTTAGTCTCTGAGTGCGCGTGTCATTTAAAACCATGCATTCGTCGTTTTTGTCTTTGAAACAATATTGGGGTACACATGTGTACTAGTCCCTCACTTCACTCGTCATGTGCAAACACATATGTTGCCTTCTGCTTGAAGATTGACCAACTGATATGCACCCCCCCCAATTCTTCTCCATCCCTCTCTCCCCCCTCCATCCCTCTCTCAACCCCCTCATCCCTCCTCCCCCCTCCATCCCATTCTCCCTCCATCCTCTTCCCTCAATCCTCTCCCTCTCTCTCCCCTACATCCATCTTTCCCTCCTCCTCGCTCCTCCTCAATCCCTCTAATTCTCCCCTCCATACCTCTCTGTCCTCCTCATCCCTTTCCTTCTCCCCCTCTACTCTCTCTCCCTATCCTCTCTCCTCCCCCTCCTCCTCTCTCTCTCCCCTCCATCCTCTCTCTCTCCCCCTCCATCCCTCTCTCTCTCCCCCTCCATCCCTCTCTCTCTCCCTCCATCCCTCTCTCTCTACCCCCCTCCATCCCCTCTCTCTCCCTCCCTCCATCCCTCTCTCTCTCCCCTCCTCCATCCCTTCTCTCTCCCCCCTCCATCCCTCTCTCTCCTCCCCTCCATCGCCCCTCTCTCCTCCCCTCCATCCTCTCTCTCTCCTCCTCCATCCCTCTCTCTCTCCTCCATCCTCTCTCCATCCCTCTCTTCTCCCCTCCACCCCTTCTTCTCCCTCCATCCCTCCATCCCTCTCTCTCCCTCCCCATCCCTCTCTCCTCCATCCCCTCTCCTCTCTCCTTCCTCCATCCCCTCTCTCTCTCCTCCTCCATCCCCCCTCTCTCTCTCCCCTCCCATCCCCTCTTCTCTCCCTCATCCCCCTCTCTCTCTCCCCCTCCATCCCCCTCTCTCTCTCCCCTCCATCCCCTCTCTCTCTCCCCCTCCATCCCCTCTCTCTCCCCTCCATCCCCCTCTCTCTTCCCCCTCCATCCCCTCTTTCCTCCTCCCCCTCCATCCCCTCTCTCTCTCCCCTCCAACCCGCTCTCTCTCTCCCCGCTCCTATCCCGCTCTCCTTCTCCTCCCTCCATCCGCTCTCTCTCCTCCCTCTATCCTCTCTCTCCTCCCTCTCATCACCGCTCTTTCTCCTCCCTCTTATCCAGCTCTCATCTCCCCTCTCTATCCCGCTCTCTCTCCACCCCCTCCATCCCGCTCTCTCTCCACCCTCTCCATCCCGCTCTCTCTCCACCCTCTCCAGAGGAAGTCAAACAAAGCGAAGGAGAAGAAACAGGCTCGCCTGGCGGAGAGGGCAGCCATGGATGCAGTGTGTGCCAAGGTGGACACAGCCAATAAGGTGAGGGGACAGAGGGTAGGGGACCAATAAGGTGAGGGAACAGAGGGTATCGAACCAATAAGGTGAGGGAACAGAGGGTAAGGGACCAATAAGGTGAGGGGACAGAGGGTATCGAACCAATAAGGTGAGGGGACAGAGGGTAAGGAACCAATAAGGTGAGGGGACAGAGGGTAAGGAACCAATAAGTTGACTGACTTTCAATTTGTCTTTCAATGATTACTTGTTTTTTTGTGTTTTCACCTTTATTTAACCAGGTAGGCCAGTTGAGAACAAGTTCTCATTTACAACTGTGACCTGGCCAAGAGAAAGCAAAGCAGTGCGACACAAACAACAGTTACACATGGGATAAACAAATGTACAGTCAATAACACAATAGGGGGGGAATCTATATACAGCATGTACAAATGAGGTAAGATTATAGGCCATAGTGGTGAAATAATTGCAATTTAGCAATTAAATACTGGAGTGATAGATGTGCAAGTAGAGATACTGGGGTGCAAAGGAGCAAAAAATAAATAAATAACAGTATGGGGATGAGGTAGTTGGATGGGCTATTTACAGGTACAGTGATCTGTGAGCTGCTCTGACAGCTGGTGCTTAAAGCTAGTGAGGGAGATATGAGTCTCCACCTTCAGTGATTTTTGCAATTCGTTCCAGTCATTGGCAGCAGAGAACTGGAAGGAAAGGCGGCCAAAGTAGGAATTGGCTTTGGGGGTGACCAGTGAAATATACCTGCTGGAGCGCGTGCTACGGGTGGGTGCTGCTATGGTGACTAGTGAGCTGAGATAAGGGAGAGCTTTACCTAGCAAAGACTTATAGATGACCTGGAGCCGGTGGGTTTGGTGACGAATATGAAGCGAGGGCCGGCCAACGAGAGCATACAGGTCACAGTGGTGGGTAGTATATGGGGCATTGGTGACAAAACAGATGGCACTGTGATAGACTGCATCCAATTTATTGAGTAGGGTATTGGAGGCTATTTAGTAAATGACATCGCCGAAGTCGAGGATCGGTAGGATGGTCAGTTTTACGAGGGTATGTTTGGCAGCATGAGTGAAGGATGCTTTGTTGCGAAATAGGATGCCGATTCTAGATTTGATTTTGGATTGGAGATGCTTAATGTGAGTCTGGAAGGAGAGTTTACAGTCTAACCAGACACCTAGGTATTTGTACTTGTCCACATATTCAGAACCGTCCAGAGTAGTGATGCTGGACGTGCGGGCAGCGATCGGTTGAAGAGCATGCATTTAGTTTTACTTGCATTTAAGAGCAGTTGGAGGCCACGGAAGGAGAGTTGTATGGTATTGAAGCTCGTTTGGAGGTTAGATAGCACAGTGTCCAAGGAAGGGCCAGAAGTATACAGAATGGTGTCGTCTGCGTAGAGGTGGATCAGAGAATCACCAGCAGCAAGAGCGACATCATTGATGTCTACAGAGAAAAGAGTCGGCCAGAGAATTGAACCCTGTGGCACCCCCATAGAGACAGCCAGAGGTCCAGACAACAGGCCCTCCGATTTGACACATTGAACTCTATCAGAGAAGTAGTTGGTGAACCAGGCGAGGCAGTCATTAGAGAAACCAAGGCTGTTGTGTCTGCCAATAAGAATGTGGTGATTGACAGTCGAAAGCCTTGGCCAGGTCGATGAATACAGCTGCACAGTATTGTCTCTTATCGATGGCGGTTATGATATCGTTTATGCGGTGCACCCATGACCAGCTCGGAAACCAGATTGCATAGCGGAAAAGGTACAGTGGGATTCAAAATGGTCGGTAATCTGTTTAACTTGGCTTTCGAAGACCTTAGAAAGGTAGGATAGATATAGGTCTGTAACAGTTTGGGTCTATAGTGTCTCCTCCTTTGAAGAGGGGGATGACCGCAGCAGCTTTCCAATCTTTGGGGATCTCAGACAATACGAAAGAGAGGTTGAACAGGCTAGTAATAGGGCTTGCAACAATTTCGGCTGATAATTTTAGAGAGGGTCCAGATTGTCTAGCTCGGCTGATTTGTAGGGGTCCAGATTTTGCAGCTCTTTCAGAACATCCGCTATCTGGATTTGGGTAAAGGAGAAATTGGGGAGGCTTGGGCAAGTTGCTGTGGGGGGTGCAGGGCAGTTGACCGGGGTAGGGATAACCAGGTGGAAAGCATGGCCAGCCGTAGGATGATAATCATTTTTCTACCTCCACAACCCTATTGGTCAATACCTCCCCTCTGACCTTCTTCCCTCCTGACCGTCTACCCCCCTCTGACCTTCTTTTAAGCATTTTGAAAGGGATGTTAGGACGGGTGTGAGGAATCAAGGAAAGATATTAATTGAAAAAGAGCTCCAGTTTTTCCTGGTAATGTGACTGTGTCTGACTGTAGCTCGTCAACACGTTTCTCTCTGTTTCTCTCTCCTCTCTCTCTTTCTCTCTCCTCTCTGTTTCTCTCTCCTCTCTGTTTCTCTCTCCTCTCTCTTTCTCTCTCCTCTCTGTTTCTCTCTCCTCTCTGTTCCTCTCTCTGTTTCTCCTCCCACAGCTGGACGACCCTTTGGCTGCTTTCCCAGTCTTCAAAAAGTATGACAGAAACGGGTAAGAGATTGTCCACCTCTATTACTATGGGTGTTGTCTGGCTGATAAGTGGCTAATTACTCTGGCTGATAAGTGGCTAATTACTCTGGCTGATAAGTGGCTAATTACTCTGGCTGATTAACAGAGATTGCTCAGCTAACTGCTCTATTGGTCTTCCAGATTAAATCTCCAGATCGAGTGTAAGAGGGTGTCCACTCTCAACCCCATGTCTGTGGAGTGGGCCTACGAGCTGACCCGGACCAACATGCAAACACTGTAAGGAGGGAGGGGAGCTGGGAGGAGTGATGGAATTGGGGTGATGGTGAAGGGCGTGCTTTTTACTACAGGTCTCGGAGGGACTTAAAATGTTTTTGGGGGAGAATGTCAGTTCTGATTGACTTTAGAATACAACCCCCCCCCCCCCCTCCAGACATGAAGCCAATAACATACTGTCCATGTTATCAGACAGGTGTTCTATTTAGCAGTAAGCGTTATCACCTGAAGTAGCATAGTGGCTAGAAATAAATGGGCTAAGGGTTGCCCGTCTGCATGTACCCCACTGGGGGCTAATCATTAGCTAGATCAACTCTATCAACTAGCTAGCCTAATATTTAGTTAGCAACATATTGAAGACTTGAATTCCCCCCCCCCAAAAAAATAAACCATTCCACTGGCACTCAGCCAGCCAAGGATCCTGCACTGTGAGTATATTGTAGGCCCATCAGTTACACCTGAGCCTGATCCATTTAACCCGGTCTTCCCTATGCATTCAGTGCCATTGGTGAGCGCTATCATGGCATTAAACTAATGGCGCTGCTAAAAACACTGCTTCTAAAATGTCTTGGATTTTGATAAGTATAGTTTAGTAACACTAGAAAGCTCAGTGATCCTCTTTTTCAAAACTGATTTCAAATGAGTTTTTTTCCCCCTGCGATGGCATTGAGTGTTGTACAATGACTGGGAATGTATATTTCTCTCCCAGTGTGGTACTGTAATTTGAAGCCCCCGGAGAGGAATATAATTTTCTCGCATTAAGTGACACAGGTTGAACAATTGAATGGGTAAATTATTCTACTATGGGCTTGTCTGATTTTTGCTGTTGATTACTTGTGTTGTTGGCTCTGGAAATTCAAATAACCAAAGGTATCGGGGTCTCGGTTCTCATTTGGGTCAAAGGTACTGGGGTCTCGGACCAGGCGCTACCCAGCCCGATTTAACTCCTGCTAACAGTCTTCTACCCAATCACAACAAACTACTCACATTCCATCCAATCATGTAGGCCAGTGCTTGACATCTGACCTCTATGCTGCAGGTATGAACAAAGCGAGTGGGGATGGAAGGAGAGAGAAAAGAGGGATGAGATGAAGGACGAGAGGGCGTGGTATCTGCTTGCTCGAGACACAGACTCCTCCCCCGTGGCCTTCTCTCACTTCCGATTCGATGTCGAGTGCGGGGAGGAGGTGCTATACTGGTAAGGGGTTGTCATGGTCTCCTTTTACAGGAAGTGACACTGACTGTTACTATAGCCACAGATAGAACAATGACCCAGATATTTTGCTGGACTTGTATATGTGAAACGTCCGGTCGACGTTTCCATTCACTACCAAATACAGTGCCTTGCAAAGGTATTTACCCCCTTGGCATTTTTCCTATTTTGTTGCATTACAACCTGTAATTTAAATAGATTTGTATAAAAATTAACTTGTTTAAAAAAGTATATATATTTTTTTTTAATGGAAAAGTGGCTCTTATTCACCCCCTTGCTGTGAAGCCCCTAAATAAGATCTGGTGCAACCAATTACCTTCAGAAGTCACCTAATTAATTAAAGTCCACCTGTGTGCAATCTAAGTGTCACATGATCTCAGTGGATATATACACCTGTTCTGAAGGGCCCCAGAGTCTGCAACAACACTAAGCAAGGGGCACCACCAAGCAAGCGGCACCATGAAGACCAAGGAGCTCACCAAACAGGTCAGGGACAAAATTGTGGAGAAGTACAGATAAGGTTTTTGTTCCAAAAAAATATCTGAAACTTTGAACATCCCACAGAGCTCCATTAAATCCATTATTAAAACATGGAAAGAATATGGCACCACAACAAACCTGCCAAGAGAGGGCCGCCCACCAAAACTCACGGACCAGGCAAGGAGGGCATTAATCAGAGAGGCAACAAAGAGACTAAAGATAACCCTGAAGGAGCTGCAAAGCTCCACAGCGGAGATTGGAGTATCTGTCCATAGGACCACTTTAGGCCGTACACTCCAGAGCTGGGCTGTATGGAAGAGTGGCCAGAAAAAAAGCCATTGCTTAAAGAAAAAAATAAGCAAACGTTTGGTGTTTGCCAAAAGGCATATGGGAGACTCCCCAAAAATATGGGAGAAGGTGCTCTGGTCAGATGAGACTACAATTGAGCTTTTTGTACATCAAGGAAATCGCTATGTCTGGCACAAACCCAACACCTCATCACCCCGAGAACACTATCCCCACAGTGAAGCATGGTGGTGGCAGCATCATGCTGTGGGGATGTTTTTCATTGGCAGGGACTGGAAACTGGTCAGAATTGATGGAATGACAGATGGTGCTAAATACAGGGAAATTCTTGAGGGGAACCTGTTTGTTTTCCAGGGACATGAGACTGGGACGGAGGTTCACCTTCCAGCAGGACAATGACCCTAAGCATACTGCTAAAGCAACACTTCAGTGGTTTATGGGGAGACATTTAAATGTCTTGGAATGGCCTGGTCAAAGCCCAGACCTGAATCCAATTGAGAATCTGTGGTATGACTTAAAGATTGCTGTACACCAGCAGGAACCCATCCAACTTGAAGGAGCTGGAGCAGTTTTGCCTTGAAGAATGGGCAAAAATCCCACTGGCTAATTGTGCCAAGTTTTTAGAGACATACCTCAAGAGACTTGTAGCTGTATTTGCTGCAAAAGGTGGCTCTACAAAGTATTGACTTTGGGGGGTGAATAGTTATGTACCCTCAAGTTTTGTCTTATTTCTTGTTTGTTTCACAAATATTTTCCATTTTCAAAGTGGTAGGCATGTTTTGTAAATCAAATGATACAAACCCCACAAAAATCTATTTTAATTCCAGGTTGTAAGGCAACAAAATAGTAAAAATGCAAAGGGGGGTTGAATACTTTAGCAAAGCATTGTGTGGTGATGAGAGGAAGCCCAGTGGCTGGCAGTGGGAGAAGATGGTGTGAGATGCATTCTGCACATTTTCTCATCGATAAAACATCTGCTCTCAATGCAGTTTTCGGTTTCCAAAACTGTAATCTGTTATGAACAGTGGATGAAGTTTTGTAGACTTTATCCTTTGCCAAAGTTTATTTAAAAAAAAAAAAAAATTATTCTTTGACTGCAAGAGTGAATTGAGTTAATGCACACTTCAGAGTAGGTCAGTGGAAATATGCAAATATATGCTAGAATGTGCCAATAGAATCTCACTAGCTTGTGCTTGGCTCTGCCCACCACCTTGCTTGTTCTGCCCACTAGGATTAATTTGCTCTCATTGGAGACAACTGGCTCTGGTCTATCTTGGGTTAGTTATTAGCATCTTTGCTATAGCTAGTAGTATTGAAATTGATTATTGTATAGTAGTTTACATTTTATATATATAGTTTCCTTGTCTGAGGCTCCTGCCCTATGGTGATCTCCTGTTTCTGCAGTGTGTGTGTGTGAGGCAGCTTGTTCAAGTAAACCCCCTGAGCAGGACACTAGTCTGTCGAAAGGGCTGCGTTCATTACATCTTGTAAATGCGAGCACACGTCCGGGGGAAAATCCCCGTCCAACTGGTCCAACTTGTTGGTAACGTCCCCTTTTTTTAGAGTCTTTGATACGACGTAACCTGGGTTGAACCTCGACCAGTGTTATTGTGGTTATTGATGTGTGTTGTTGTTTTTGTAGTTATGAGGTCCAGCTGGAGAGTAGGGTGAGAAGGAAAGGACTGGGCAAGTTCCTCATCCAGATACTACAGCTCATCGCCAACAGGTACGTGTTTATATAGTACATAACAAAACTATAAACGCGACGTGCAACAATTTTCAAAGATTTTACTGAGTTCATGGAAGGAAATCAGTCAATGGAAATAAATTCATTAGGACGGAAGGGGGGGGGGGGGGTGGGTTAGCCTAGTGGGTAGAGTGTTGAACTTGTAACCAGAAGGTTGAAAGATCGAATCCCCGAGCTGACTTGGTAAAACATCTGTTCTGCCCCTGAACAAGGCAGTAAACTCACCGTTCGTTCCTAGGCCGTCATTGAAAATAAGAATTAGTTGTTAACTGACTTGCCAAGTTAAATAAATCTATGGATTTCACATGTTGTGTTTACATTTTTGCTCCGTGTATATACACTATCATTTGGCCTGCCTTGTGACATCACCAGGTGGTAACTAAGTTAACAGACCAATAGGAAAGAGTTCCAAACTATTTATATGCAGATATGGACAGATTTGCTTTAAGTTTCAAACTAAGCTCAACAAAAATATAAACGCAACATGTAAACTGTAGGTCCCATGTTTCATGAGCTGGGAAGAAGAAGAAAAAAGGACAAATGTTCCAGACGTACAAACAGCTGATTTCTCTCAGATTTTTGGCACAAATATGTTTACATCCATGTTGGTGAGCATTTCACCTTTGCCAAGATATACCTGACTGGTGTGGCATATCAAGAAGCTGATTAAAACAGCATCATCATTACACAGGTGCACCTTCTGCTGGGACAAAGGCCACTAAAATGTGCAGTTTTGTCACACAACACAATGACACAGATGTCTCAAGTTGAGGGAGTGTGCAAATGGCATGCTGACTGCAGGAACGTCCACCAGAGCTGTTGCCAGAGGATTAAATGCTCATTCCTCCACCATAAGCCACATCCAACGTTTTTTAGATAATTTGGCAGTAGGTCCAACCGGCCTCACAACCGCAGACCACATGTAAACACGCCAGCCCAGGACCTCCACATCCGGCTTCTTCACCTGTGGGATCGGCGGAGGGGGTGTGCTGAGGAGTATTTCTGTCTGTAATGAGGCCTTTCTGTGGTGGAGAAACTCATTCTTATTGGGTGGGCCTGGCTCCCAAGTGGGTGGGCCTGGCTCCCAAGTGGGTGGGCCTGGCTCCCCAGTGGGTGGGCCTGGCTCCCCAGTGGGTGGGCCTGGCTCCCCAGTGGGTGGGCCTGGCTCCCCAGTGGGTGGGCCTATGCCCTCCATTGCTGCACCCGTGCCCAGTCATGTGAAATCCATAGATTAGGGCCTAATCATTTTAAAGAAATAAATTACTTAAATAAATTCAACTAAACTCAGTAAAAACGTAGACATTTTTCCATGTTGCATTTATTTTTGTTCAGTGTAGTTCCTCATCCATATACTGTAACCCATCACCAACTCTCTCTGCCTCTCTCTCTCTCTGCCTCTAGCACACAGATGAAGAAGGTGATGTTAACAGTATTCAAACACAACCACGGGGCGTACCAGTTCTTCAGAGAAGCTTTACAGTGGGTTTCTATAGCAACATCAACAGCTGCTTCTCAGCATGTACAAACATGATTTTGTTCTTTTCGAGATCACTGTTGGTACTGTACTCAATCCACTCTTCCCTTCATCTTTCTCCTTCCTGTGCTTCTTTCTACCACCCCTTTATCCCTCCCCAGGTTCGATATCGACGACACCTCCCCCAGTATGTCTGGTTGTTGTGGCGACGACTGCACCTATGAGATCCTGTCGCGGCGGACCAAACATGCCGAGGCCCAGGGGCACAGCCACGGTGGAGGAGGGCACTGTGGAGGCTGCTGCCACTGAGGGAGCCTGTTCCTGTTTCACCACTTCCTGCCCACTTCCTGGTCCCACGCTCTAGAAGCTGCCCCTCATCCCCTTCTCTGCTCATGAGTCATTACTGTACCCAAACGCCCCAAAACCCCTGGCCCACTCTATATTCCCCCTTCTTTCTCTCTCATCCATATCCCCCCTCTCTCCATACTATTTTAGTCTTTGATAAGTTAGGAATCTGCTTGTGCTCTTTCTAGCCAGCCACCAACAGCTTTCTGAACTGTCCCAAGGCTCCGTCCCAATAATCCTAATGTGCATACTATTATGGATGAAGCGATGTGTTAGCCATGCGTTCTGAGTGGTAAATTAGGATGGATTGTTGGGACAGAGCCCCACGTGTATTTATCTTAGTTTGATCAGGTGTTCTGTAGATGGTCTCTCTCTCTCTTCCCCAGAGCCTCTGATCCGTTTCAGTTGATCTTCTACAGTATTTTTTAAAATGCTGTCTGATGGCAGGAACACCCGCTGTTCCTACATTTTTGTAGAGAAGTGTGTGAGAGATACATATATATATATACACACACACACACACAGTAACAGTCAAAGTTAGGACGCCTACTCATTTGAGGGTGTTTCTTAAATGTTTTTTTAAATGTTCTACGTTGTATAATAATAGTGAAGACATCTCCTACTATGAAGTAACACATATGGATTAATGTAGTAACCTGATTCACACAGTCTCCTCTGGACAGTTGATGTTGAGATGTGTCTGTTACTCGAACTCTGAAACATTTATTTTGGCTGCAATCTGAAGTGCAGTTAACTCTAATGAACTTATCCTCTGCAGCAGAGGTAACTATGGATCTTCCATTCCTGTGGTGGTCCTCATGAGAGCCAGTTTCATAGTGCTTGATGGTTTTTGCGACTGCATTTGAAGAAACTTTCAATGTTCCATATTGACTGACCTTCACGTCTTAAAGTAATGATGGACTGTCGTTTCTCTTTGCTTATTTGAGCTGTTCTTTCCAAAATATGGACTTGGTCTTTTACCAAATAGGGTTATCTTCTGTTTACCACCCCTATCTTGTCACAACACAACTGATTGGCTCAAACACATTAAGAAGGAAAGAAATTCCACAAATTAACTTTTAACAAGACACACCTGTTAATTGAAATGTATTCCAGGTGACTTCATGATCTGGTTGAGAGAATGCCAAGAGTGTGCAAAGCTGTCATCAAGGCAAAGGGTGGCTACTTTTTAGAATCTCAAATATAAAATATTTTATTTTGGTTACCATGTGTTATTTCCTAGTTTTGATTTCTTCACTATTCTACAATGTAGAATTTTTTTTTTTTTTATATAAATAATGAAACCTTGAACTGACTAGGTGTGTCAACTTTTGACTGGTACTATATATATATATACACACAAACACACACAGTACCATATATATAATATAGTGCACTACCTTTGAACAGGGCCGTAGGGTAGTAGTTGTTGCCGTCTCTGTTAATTTACAGAAACCTTCAGGGTATAGTGGCTGGCAGATCTGGGTTGCCAGATTGGGTTGTTTCCCTTAGAGATACTAGAAACCCACCTCTGTGCTGTGTGTCTGTGGGTACATCCCAAATGGCATGCTAATGCCCATAGGTCTCTGGTTAAAAGTAGTGCACTAAGGAATAGGGTTATATTTGGGATGTCTCCCCAGTGACCGGGAAGAAACTCAACTCTGGCATCTCACCCAGGCTCGAAGTTTACTGCTTTATTAAAACAACAAAGAAACAAAAAACGTTGACCTTTTTTTCTTGTTCATTGTATAAAGATAAACTGTCAGGTAAGTAAAATCACTCGTTTTGTTTTCTACTTTCCAACCAGATAATATTCTACAGACCATGTCTGTCTCAGGTTCAAATCCCAACTGACACTAACAACCATCTCTTCCTCGTGTTTCTTAGCAACTATGTTACGGTCAAATAGTTTGGGGAAAGAAGACACCCCCTAACCACAGATCTAGTATCAGATTTCCCAACCTCAAATTTTACACATAGTCCTGGACTAAAAAATGAATGCTTTTAAATCCAGGACTAGGCTTAATCTCGGTCTTGGAAACTGGCCCGGGGGGGGGGGTTAGGGGCAAATTGTTTAGCACCAACTCTGTTGGGATGCGGGGGTGGGATGGTTAAAGCTTCCCCCCCTAATGGTTAGGGTTGTGGGAATCTGATCCAAGATCTGTATCTGGGAGACTGCTACCTGGATTGGTGGCTTTGGTCAGGTGTTGCGGAAACGCTTTTGTTTAAATTAAAAATCATTTAGTTTAGGGAATAAACGTTTCTTCATATTTAAAATAAATCTGACCTTTTACTATGACCTGTTTGAATATCTCCCCTCATGATCAACTCTTTTATTTTTACTCTTTTTTTTTTATCCATCATTGTCTCTGTCTGTATATAATCGGTTACAGATACATTGGATTGGTTTCTATTTGCTTTTTACAGGTAAAACATTTGTTTAGGTTTTAAAAATGACATTTAAACTCAATGTTGGACAATGAGTGTACCTGTCCTGTGACTGATTTTCATTATTAACTGACGACGATGAAAGGAAAACAACGAAACGGTCATTTCAGCCTTGTCAGTGTTTTATTTGTATGTTACAAATAAAGGAAACTTGTTTGACTCCTGTTCCAGTTGTCCTGGTTTATTATATATTTACTTTTATGTAGTTACCGGTGTGTAAATCCCAAACGCCACCCTATTCCTTAAATCGTGAACTACTTTAGACCAGATCAATGTGGGACCTGGTCTAAAGTAGTGTAGTATTTTCTGTTTTTTATCAGTCAGTGAGACCCGTTTATTTTATTTTTTTCACAGATGAGCCCTGAATTACACAAAATACACACAAAATATAAACTGCAAGCAGAAATATAAACAGTCATTCAAAAAAATCAGGTCCTCAATCAGCTTTCTGAATTGACGTAGAGGCACCCCGAACATCAAATTTAAGATTGTTCCACAAATAAGGTGCGAAAACTAAAAGCTAATTTACCTAACTCACGAGAGACCAAAGGACTTTCCAAAGTTTTCCATCCCTGAGACCATGGTGGAGACTCGTGTCTGTAGTGATGATGTTAGGTACAGTGGGAGTTTTTGTAAAACGTCTTTATACAGTGCGTTCGGGAAAGTATTCAGACTCCTAGACTTTTTTCCACATTTTGTTACGTTACAGCCTACAATTTCCTTGCCCCATCACGCTCTAGCAACTCCTTGTGGAGGGCCGGGTGCCTGTGAGCTGATTTCGGTTGCAAGTTGGAAGGTGTTTCCTCCGACACATTGGTGCAGCTGGCTTCCAGGTTAAGCGAGCGTCGAGAAGCAGGGTCGTGTTTCGGAGGACGCATATGGCTCTCGATCTTCGCCTCTCCTGAGTCCGTAGGAGAGTTGCAGCGATGGGACAAGACTGTAACTATAACCAAAAAAAAGATCATCCTTGAGATGTTTCTACAACTTGATTGGAGTCCACCTGTGGTAAATTTAATTGATTGGACATGATTTGGAAAGATATAAGGTATCAAATCCAACAGTTGTCAGAGCAAAAACCAAGCCATGAGGTTGAAGGAATTGTTCGTAGAGCTCCGATACAGGATTGTGTTGAGGCACAGATCTGGGGAAGGGTACCAAAATGATTTCTGCAGCATTGAACGTACCCCAAAACATGGCCTCCATCATTCTTAAATGGAAGAATTTTGAAACCACCAAGACTCTTCCTAGAGTTGGCCGCCCGGCCAAACTGGGCAATCGGGGGAAAAGGGTCTTGGTCAGAGAGGTGACCAAGAACCTGATGGTCACTCTCAAAGCTCCAGAGTTCCTCTGTGGAGATGGGAGAACCTTCCAGAAGGACAACCATCTCTGCAGCACTCCACCAATTAGGCCTTTATGGTAGAGTGGCCAGACGGAAGCCACTCCTCAGTAAAAGGCACATGACAGCCCGCTTGGAGTTTCCCAAAAGGCACCTAAATGACTCTCGGACCATGAGAAACAAGATTCTCCGGTCTGAAGAAACCAAGATTGAACTCTTTGGTCTGAATGCCAAGCGTCACGTCTGGAGGAAACCTGGCACCATCCCCACGGTGAAGCATGGTGGTGGAGGCATCATGCTTGTGGGGATGTTTTTCACCGGCAGGGACTGGGAGACTATTCAGGATCAAGGTAAAGATGAGCAGAACAAAGTACAGAGAGAGAGATCCTTGATGAAAACCTGCTCCAGAGCGCTCAGGACCTCAGAGTAGAGCGACGGTTCATCTTCCAACAGGACAATGACACTAAGCACACAGCCAAGACAACGCAGGAGTGGCTTCGGGACAAGTCTCTGAATGTCAGGCCTCCCGAGTGGCACAGTGGTAGCGGTGCCGCTAGAGAGTATGGGTTCGAGTCCAGGCTCTGTCGCAGCCGGCCGTGACCGGGAGACCCATGGGGTGGCGCACAATTGGCCCAGCGTCGTCCGGATTAGGGGAGGGTTTGGCCGGCAGGTATGTCCTTTTCCCATCGTGCTCTAGCGATTCCTGTGGCATGCCGGGTGCAGTGCATGCTGGTCGCCAGGTGTACGGTGTTTCCTCCAACACATTGGTGCGGCTGGCTGCCGGGTTAAGTGGGCATTGTATCAAGAAGCAGTGTGGCTTGGTTAGGTTGTGTTTTGGAAGAGGATGCTCTTGACTGCGTCCATATGGGAGTTGCAGCGATGAGACAAGACTGTAACTACCAATTGGATACCACGAAAAAGGGGTAAAAAAATGTATTACAAATAAAAATGAAAAGTCTCTGAAAGTCTTTTGAGTGGTCCAGCCAGAGCCCAGACTTGAACCCGATCAAACATCTCTGGAGAGACCTGAAAATAGCTGTGAAGCGACTCTCCCCATCCAACCTGACAGAGCTTGAGATGATCTGCAGAGAAGAATGGGAGAAACTCCCCAAATACAGGTGTGCCAAGCTTGTAGCGTCATCACTTTTTAGCATCATACACAAGAAGAATCAAGACTGTAATCACTGACAAAGGTGCTTCAACAAAGTACTGAGTAAAGGGTCTGAATACTTATGTAAATGTGGTATTTCAGTTTTTTATTTTTAATACATTTACAAAAATGTCTTGACCTGTTTTTGCTTTGTCATTATGGGGTATTGTGATGTCATTATAGGGTATTGTGATGTCATTATGGGGTATTGTGTGTGTAGATTGAGGGGAAAACAATTTAATCCATTTTAGAATAAGGCTGTAATGTAACAAAATGTGGAAAAAGTCAAGGGGTCTGAATACTTTCCGAATGCACTATAAAACTAAACTGCAGCTTCCTAGTCTGCTTTGGCTAGGACACACACACACACACACACACGCACGCACGCGCGCGCAAAGACTTTATTTCAACAAGAAACTCCAGGCCATCATTAGCTATGTTTCCATGTAATTGGCGACAGATTTTCATGTGAATATGCTAATTTCTGCATGAAAGCATTTCCCCACCAAAGATGTGTTTCGTTTCAAATTTACTTCTGCGGATAAAAGGCTGTGTGTGCTGACATAGTGCATAGAAAAATACCTTTTGCGAGATGCTCATACCATGGATCATTTAGCTATTTGATATAGAATTTTAGGACCGCTGTAGGTATCATCAAATATTGAATTTGGCCTTTACTACCATCGCCCATAGAAACACATTGAATAACACATTCATACGTGGCATGAAAGTACCAGACAGTCAAAAAATAAAGAATAAGGTTTTGAAGTGTCTGTCCTTTGTGAATAACTCACCACAGGTTAATGAGAAGGGTGTGCTTCAAAGGAAGCACATAACTGCACAATGTTGGGTTGTATTGGAGAGAGTCTCAGTCTTAAATCATTTTCCACATAGTCTGTGCCTGTATTTAGTTTTCATGCTAGTGAGGGCTGAGAATCCACTCTCACGTAGGTATGTGGTTGCAAAGGGCATGTGTCTTATCAGCACGATTTGCCAAGGCAGGATACTTTAAGCGCAGCCCAATCCAGAAATCTGGCAGTGGCTTCTGATTAAATTCAATTTTCACAGAACCGCTTGTTGCAATTTGGATGAGGCTCTCTTGTTCAGATATCGGTAAGTGGACTGGAGGCAGGGCACGAAAGGGATAACAAATCCAGTTGTTTGTGTCATCCGTTTTGGGGAAAGTACCTGAGTAATTGCGCGACCAACTCACTCAAGTGCTTCGCTATATCACATTTGACATTGTCCGTAAGCTTGAGTTCATTTGCATACAAACAATTATACAATGATGGAAAGACCTTTGTGTTGTCCTTGTTAATGCAGACAGAGAAGAGCTCCAACTTCTTAATCACAGCCTGGATTTTGTACCGCACATTGAATATAGTTGTAGAGAGTCCCTGTAATCCTAGATTCAGATAATTCAGGCGAGAAAAAACATCACCCAGATAGGCCAATCGTGTGAGAATTTCGTCATCATGCAAGCGGTCAGACAAGTGAAAATTACGGTCAGTAAAGAAAACTTTAAGCTCGTCTCTCAATTTAAAAAAACATGTCAATACTTTGCCCCTTGATAACCAGCACACTTCTGTATGTTGTAAAAGCGTTACATGGTCGCTGCCCATATCATTACATAGTGCAGAAAATACACGAGAGTTCAGGAGCCTTGCTTTAACAAAGTTAACAATTTTCACTGTAGTGTCCAAAATGTCTTTCAAGCTGTCAGGCATTCCTTTGAAAGCAACAGCCTCTCGGTGGATGCTGCAGTGTACCCAAGTGGCATCGGGAGCAACTGCTTGCACGCGTGTTACCACTCCATTATGTCTCCCTGTCATGGCTTTTGCGACATCAGTACAGATACCAACACATCTTAACCACCAAAGTCCATTTGATGTCACAAAGCTGTCCAGTACTTTAAAAATATCCTCTCCTGTTGTCCTGGTTTCCAGTGGTTTGCAGAAGAGGATGTCTTCCTTAATTGACTCCCCATAAACAAAATGGACATTGGGACGGCAGGTAGCCTAGTGGCCAGTAACCAAAATGTTGCAAGATCGAATCCCCGAGCTGACAAGGTAAAAATCATCTGTTGTTCTGCCCCTGAACAAGGCAGTTATACAATGATGAAAAGACCATCATTCCTAGGCTGTAATTGTGTAAATAAGAATTTGTTCTGAACTGACTTGCCTAGTTAAATAAATAAAATAAAAAATAAAATAAATAAATATATACACTGCTCAAAAAAATAAAGGGAACACTTAAACAACACAATGTAACTCCAAGTCAATCACACTTCTGTGAAATCAAACTGTCCACTTAGGAAGCAACACTGATTGACAATAAATTCACATGCTGTTGTGCAAATGGAATAGACAAAAGGTGGAAATTATAGCAATTAAGCAAGATACCCCCAATAAAGAGTGGTTCTGCAGGTGGTGACCACAGACCACTTCTCAGTTCCTATGCTTCTGGCTGATGTTTTGGTCACTTTTGAATGCTGGCGTGCTTTCACTCTAGTGGTAGCATGAGACGAGGTCTACAACCCACACAAGTGCTCAGGTAGTGCAGCTCATCCAGGATGCACATCAATGCGAGCTGTGCAAGAAGGTTTGCTGTGTCTGTCAGCGTAGTGTCCAGAGCATGGAGCGCTACCAGGACAGGCCAGTACCAGGAGCGTGGAGGAGGCCGTAGGAGGCAACAACCCAGCAGCAGGACCGCTACCTCCGCCTTTGTGCAAGAGGAGCACTGCCAGAGCCCTGCAAAATACCTCCAGCAGGCCACAAATGTGCATGTGTCAGCATATGGTCTCACAAGGGGTCTGAGGATCTCATCTCGGTACCTAATGGCAGTCAGGCTACCTCTGGCGAGCACATGGAGGGCTGTGCGGCCCCACAAAGAAATGCCACCCCACACCATGACTGACCCACCGCCAAACCGGTCATGCTGGAGGATGTTACAGGCAGCAGAATGTTCTCCACGGCGTCTCCAGACTCGGTCACGTCTGTCACATGTGCTCATGTGCTCAGTGTGAACCTGCTTTCATCTGTGAAGAGCCCAGGGCGCCAGTGGCAAATTTGCCAATCTTGGTGTTCTCTGGCAAATGCCAAACGTCCTGCACGGTGTGGGCTGTAAGCACAACCCCCACCTGTGGACGTCGGGCCCTCATACCACCCTCATGGAGTCTGTTTCTGACCGTTTGAGCAGACACATGCACATTTGTGGCCTGCTGGAGGTCATTTTGCAGGGCTCTGGCAGTGCTCCTCCTTGATGGAGTCTGTGGGTCGCTCTAGATGGGAGTCTGTGGGTCTCTCTAGATGGAGTCTGAGGGTCTCTCTGGATGGGAGTCTGTGGGTCTTCTGGATGGGAGTCTGAGGGTCTCTCTGGATGGGAGTCTGTGTGTCTCTCTGGATGGGAGTCTGAGGGTCTCTCTGGATGGGAGTCTGTGGGCCTCTCTGGATGGGAGTCTGAGGTCTCTCTAGATGGGAGTCTGTGGGTCTCTCTAGATGGGAGTCTGTGGATCTCTCTAGATGGGAGTCTGTGGTCTCTCTGGACGGAGTCTTGGTCTCCTGGATGGGAGTCTGTGGGTCTCTCTGGACGGGAGTCTGTGGGTCTCTCCGGATGGGAGTCTGTGGGTCTCTCTGGATGGGAGTCTGAGGGTCTCTCTGGATGGGAGTCTGAAGGTCTCTCCGGATGGGAGTCTGAAGTCTCTCCGGATGGAGTCTGTGGGTCTCTCTGGATGGGAGTCTGAGGGTCTCTCTGGATGGGAGTCTGAAGGTCTCTCTGGATGGAGTCTGAGGTCTCTCTGGATGGGAGTCTGAAGGTCTCTTTGGTGGGAGTCTGAAGGTCCCGTTGTGCTCAGTTGGTAGAGCATGGCGCTTGCAACGCCAGGGTTGTGGGTTCATTCCCCACGGGGGACCAGGATGAATATGTATGAACTTTCCAATTTGTAAGTCGCTCTGGATAAGAGCGTCTGCTAAATGACTTAAATGTAAATGTAAATGTAAGGTCTCTCTGGATGGAGTCTGAGGGTCTCTCTGGATGGGAGTCTGAGGGTCTCTCCGGATGGGAGTCTGAAGGTCTCTCTGGATGGGAGTCTGAGGTTCTCTCTGGATGGGGAGTCTGAAGGTCTCTCTGGATGGGAGTCTGGGGTCTCTCTGGATGGGAGTCTGTGGGTCTCTCTGGGATGGAGTCTGTGGTCTCTCCGGATGGGAGTCTGAAGGTCTCTCTGGATGGGAGTCTGAGGTCTCTCTGACTGGAGTCTGAAGGTCTCTCTGGATGGGAGTCTGAGGGTCTCTCTGGATGGGAGTCTGAGGGTCTCTCCGGATGGTGAGTCTGAAGGTCTCTCCGGATGGGAGTCTGAAGGTCTCTCTGGATGGGAGTCTGAGGGTCTCTCTGGATGGGAGTCTGAAGGTCTCTCTGGATGGGAGTCTGCTAGTTGACTGAATATAATGTAAATGTTGAGCGACTTCACAGCAGGTAGATTGTATGTTTTAATATTCAATAATAAAATATTACAAATATAAACAATAATAATAAGCTTAGATTTTATAGCCTCGGTCTCTTGCACAATATGCAAAATGCACTCTGCTGGCCTCTCTCCTTAAAACTCTTCAGCTGAAATAAATAACAAATAATCTTTACAGGTAAAAAATAAGGTAACCCCCTGAAAGCCAGATGGAGATATGTAAATTAGATGTGCATTCAGACCTTATATTACTGTAGCATATGCTGCAGCAAATGTAGGGACCATAATGGAAATAAGCCATTGACTTTACTGTGCAATCCCTGTCACTTTTAAAAATTATTTGTGTTTATATATATATATATTTTTTACTGACAAATAAAATCAATCAATCTAAACTTGTGCAGTGGGCATTTGATGAATGGGAAGAGACAGCTGTTACAAAACAATAAAAACGTTTAAATGACATTCGGAGATTGTCAAGCCAAGCCTTCTGTACTGGGTAAGCCTGAAATAGGGAGGGATGTGTTTTCAGTTTGTCGTGATTGACATAGCCTTATTTATTGTGGTGTTGAAAAATGCAAACCATGATATTGAACTGCACAAAGTCGGTATGTTTTGTTTATTGGTTGTGTGGTGCATTGGCACAGAAACCTGTTGGTGGAAAATTTGTTGCATATATTTTATATAATTATAAATGTGGCATCAAAATGTTGAAAATCTTATTTCCCCCTAGCTGATCATTGTCTGCAGGCGGCTCTGATGGTGAAGTAATGAAACAGGAAGGGGGAGTGATCTCATCTATAGTGGAAACCCTCAACCTTCTGGCCCATAGCCCTGAGTGGCATCGACTGTGCCACAAAAGCATGCTCGTTAGCCAACGTCATTAGTCATCTATGGGCTAAGTTGATATAACTAGGCAAGTCTGTTAAGAACAAATTATTGTTTACAATGACAGCCTACCCCGGCCAAGCCCTAAACCAGACAACGCTGTCCCAATTGTGCGCCACCCTATGAAACTCCCAAGCACGGCCGGGTTGTGATACAGCCTGGAATCAAACCAGGTCTGTAGTGACGCCTATAGCACTGAGATGCAGTGCCTTAGACCGCTGTGTCACATGAACACAGGGTAGCTACAGTTACTGTTATTTGTGGTCATACACATTGTTTTGAGTTAATTATCTAAGTGGGGGAGGGTGTTCCATGTATATTACAGTACAAGGGGAGGGTCATGTGAAAATATTTTTTTATGTTGGGGAGGGGGCTGGATTTTCTTAATGACACCTTGATTCGGACCAGCCCCTTGATAGTGGAAGTGTAGTTTAGTAGGATGGAGGCTCTATAGCTGTATGGATCTGTAACTACTACAGTGTAGTTTAGTAGGATGGAGGCTCCTATAGCTGTATGGATCTGTAACTACTACAGTGTAGTTTAGTAGGATGGAGGCTCCTATAGCTGTATGGATCTGTTACTGCAACAGTTTAGTAGGATGGAGGCTCTATAGCTGTATGGATCTGTAACTGCTACAGTGTAGTTTAGTAGGATGGAGGCCCTATAGCTGTATGGATCTGTAACTGCTACAGTGTAGTTTAGTAGGATGGAGGCTCCATAGCTGTATGGATCTGTAACTGCTACAGTGTAGTTTAGTAGGATGGAGGCTCCATAGCTGTATGGATCTGTAACTGCTACAGTGTAGTTTAGTAGAGATGGAGGCTCCATAGCTGTATGGATCTGTTAACTGCTACAGTGTAGTTTAGTAGGATGGAGGCTCTATAGCTGTATGGATCTGTAACTGCTACAGTGTAGTTTAGTAGGATGGAGGCTCCTATAGCTGTATGGATTCATTCGAATTTCTTGCGGCGTTCTGTGAAATGTAGTTGATCCGGAAACCTTCTTCATGCCTACTTTATTCCGGGGGATTTTCTTTGTGCGTACCCTCAAGCCGGAAGTTGTTGGTATCCATGAAATATTTCATACGTAGCTAACTAACTGAATGGATGATTTATCGCCCATCTAATTGGGGTGCATTTATGATTAATGCCTTCCCCAAAAAGTCATAAATGAAGAAATTGGTGCCTCACAAGACCTAATACTAGTAACGACGTTATTCCCGGTAAGTGCCTATAGATGGCTAACGATGGTGGCTAACTACCTCTAAACCTGGCTAACGGGCTAGGTAGCTGGTTAGCAATAGCTCCCTGGCTTTCCAGCAAACAAGAATACATAGATAGTAGCTAGCTAGCTAACCGATAATGTAACGTTAGCTAGCTAATAACACAGCGAGACATCATAGCTACCTTTCGCTTATTTCGCCGTCTCATGAGTCAGTGGCCAGTTTACTCATGACAACAAAGCAATTGGCTAAGCAGAAACAAACTAGTAATTGGTTTGCGTGTCTAGTGGTTACCTTGTCTATTTCTTCTGACCAATTGGTTTTCTGTCCAATGTTGTGTGTGTGTGTGTGTGTGTGTGTGTGTGTGTAGCCGGCGGGTTGCCATGGCTACTAGGATGAAGTTAAAACTGAAGACTGTGTTTGTCCTCTACTTCATGGTCTCACTTATGGGCCTCATCTACGCTCTCATGCAGCTTGGTAAGACTGTCTATCTCTCCTTTCCTTGTCTTCTCTTTCCTCGTCACCTTTACTTGTATCCTGTCCACATCTCTCTTGGTTCCTTTCCCCCGTGTCTCCTCTCCTTTGTTATCACTGACAGTCCTATGAAGTCCTCTTAGATCAGCAGTCTCACAGGAATGTATCACAAATCGTTATTGAGACAATCGTTGTTTGGTGAACATAGTCCTAACCAGAGCCATACCTTTACAAATAAGATATATAAATATATGGCTTTGGTCCTAACTAGCCTTTACTTCCATGAGATATTGTCCCAGGTCAAAAGTAGTGCACTGAATAGGAGACAGGAATTGGGCTACATTTCAATTGACTGAATGGGAGACAGGAATTGGGCTGCATTTCAATTGACACCTTAACTGACTATATAACCTGTTTCTGTCCCCAGGCCAGCGCTGTGACTGTGCAGAGCATGACATGCCCAAGGACCGTACTATCTCTCGTCTGCGGGGGGAACTGCATCGGCTGCAGGAGCAGATGAGGAAAGCTGAGCCCACCAAACCCCCCCAGAAACTAGCAGTGAAACCGGCCCAACCCACCATCTACGTCATCACACCAACCTACACCAGGTAGGAAGATGGACAGAGAGACACACACTACCGCCTGTTGTCTCTTCACTCTTTCTTTCCTTGCACCATCTCTAACATTCTCTCCATCCCTTTCACTAGGTTTGTCCAGAAAGCAGAGTTAACCCGGCTTGCCCAGACGTTCCTCCATGTCCCTCAGCTCCACTGGATCCTGGTGGAAGATTCTCCCCATAAAACCCCTCTGGTCTCAGGGTTCCTGGCCTCCAGCGGCCTGGCCTACACACACCTCCACACGCCCACGCCACGCGACCGCAAACTACAGGAGGTGGGTTCAGATCCGGTCGCTGACCAGGCACACTATTTTGCATGTCAGTCGTCTGCCAGATCTCACAATGCCTAGATAGCTAACTGCATTATATAAAGAAATCTGATGCACATCCTTATTTACTCACTTACAAACTCCTACAGGGTCTACATTTAAATTAAAACAAAGAATGAATAAAATTACCATATTGATTGATGGATTTATCATTTGATTTATTGATTGGTTATTCCCCCAGGGTGACCCTAGCTGGTTGAAGCCCCGCGGGGCGGAGCAGAGGAACGAGGGGCTACGGTGGCTGAGAGAGGACAGGAGGGGGCAGCCTGGAGCAGACACACAGCTGGGGGTGGTCTACTTTGCTGACGACGACAACACATACAGCCTACAGCTCTTTGAGGAGGTAGGAGTCAGACACACAGGATCTGGAGTCTTCTAGCTCTTCAACCCTGGGGCCTGTGCCAGCTAATTGTCCAAAATATTCTGATTTAACTTCTTCTTTTCAAGAAATAGACTTGGTATGGTATAATTGACTTGACAACCAACAAGACATATTGAAGTTTAGCTTTCAAAATGAACCACAAAATTATATATATTTATTTTTTACCCCTTTTTTCTCCCCAATTTTGTGGTATCCAATTGGTAGTAGTTACAGTCTTGTCTCATCGCTGAAACTCTCGTACGGGCTCGAGAGAGGCGAAGGTCGAGAGCCCTGCTTCCTCCGAAACACAACCCAACCAAGCCGCACTGCTTCTTGACACAATTCCCGCTTAACCCGGAAGAAAGCCACACCAATGTGTCGGAGGAAACAACGTACACCTGCCGACCGTGTCAGTGTGTACGGCGCCCACCACAGGAGTCGCAATGGGACAAGAACATCCCTGCCGGCCCAACCCTCCCTTAACCCGGACAATGCTGGGCCAATTGTGCACCGCCCCATGGGTCTCCCGGTCGCGGCCGGCTGCGACAGAGCCTGGACTCGAACCAGGATTTCTAGTGGCCACTCGGGATGCCATGAACCACAAAATTAAGAGCTATATCTAACTGTTATATCACCCACTGGTGTGTTGCATTCTTGTTACAGTCAATTTTTAAATTAGTCAACATCTCTCTCTAGATGTGTGGTACCCAGCGTGTCTCTGTAACCTCTCTCTCTAGATGTGTGGTACCCAGCGTTTCTCTGTAACCTCTCTCTCTAGATGTGTGGTACCCAGCGTGTCTCTGTAACATCTCTCTAGATGTGTGGTACCCAGCGTGTCTCTGTAAC
>NW_019943038.1:67458-92763 GCF_002910315.2 Salvelinus sp. IW2-2015 | reverse complement strand
TAACATTAACTCTCTAGATGTGGTGGTACCCCAGGCGTGTCTCTGTAACTCTCTCTCTAGATGTGTGGTACCCAGCGTGTCTCTGTAACATCTCTCTCTAGATGTGTGGTACCCAGCGTGTCTCTGTAACCTCTCTCTAGATGTGTGGTACCAGCGTGCTCTGTAACCTCTCTATGTTGGTACCCAGCGTGTCTCTGTAACTCTCTCTAGATGTGTGGTACCAGCGTGTCTCTGTAACTCTCTCTAGATGTGTGGTACCCAGCGTGTCTCTGTAACACCTCTCTCTAGATGTGTGGTACCCAGCGTGTCTCTGTAACCTCTCTCTAGATGTGTGGTACCAGCGTGTCTCTGTAACATCTCTCTCTAGATGTGTGGTACCAGCGTGTCTCTGTAACCTCTCTCTAGATGTGTGGTACCCAGCGTGTCTCTGTAACCTCTCTCTAGATGTGTGGTACCCAGCGTGTCTCTGTAACCTCTCTCTAGATGTGTGGTACCCAGCGTGTCTCTGTAACCTCTCTCTAGATGTGTGGTACCCAGCGTGTCTCTGTAACCTCTCTCTAGATGTGTGGTACCCAGCGTGTCTCTGTAACCTCTCTCTAGATGTGTGGTACCCAGCGTGTCTCTGTAACCTCTCTCTAGATGTGTGGTACCCAGCGTGTCTCTGTAACATCTCTCTCAGATGTGTGGTACCCAGCGTGTCTCTGTAACACTCTCTCTAGATGTTGGTACCCAGCGTGTCTCTGTAACTCTCTCTCTAGATGTGTGGTACCCAGCGTGTCTCTGTAACTCTCTCTCTAGATGTGTGGTACCCAGCGTGTCTCTGTAACATCTCTCTAGATGTGTGGTACCAGCGTGTCTCTGTAACACCTCTCTCTAGATGTGTGGTACCCAGCGTGTCTCTGTAACCTCTCTCTAGATGTGTGGTACCCAGCGTGTCTCTGTAACACTCTCTCTTAGATGTGTGGTACCCAGCGTGTCTCTGTAACATCTCTCTCTAGATGTGTGGTACCCAGCGTGTCTCTGTAACCTCCTCTCTAGATGTGTGGTACCCAGCGTGTCTCTGTAACATCTCTCTCTAGATGTGTGGTACCCAGCGTGTCTCTGTAACTCTCTCTAGATGTGTGGTACCCAGCGTGTCTCTGTAACATCTCTCTCTAGATGTGTGGTACCCAGCGTGTCTCTGTAACCTCTCTCTAGATGTGTGGTACCCAGCGTGTCTCTGTAACATCTCTCTCTAGATGTGTGGTACCAGCGTGTCTCTGTAACCTCTCTCTAGATGTGTGGTACCCAGCGTGTCTCTGTAACCTCTCTTCTAGATGTGTGGTACCAGCGTGTCTCTGTAACCTCTCTCTCTAGATGTGTGGTACCCAGCGTGTCTCTGTAACCTCTCTCTCTAGATGTGTGGTACCCAGCGTGTCTCTGTAACATCTCTCTCTAGATGTGTGGTACCCAGCGTGTCTCTGTAACCTCTCTCTAGATGTGTGGTACCCAGCGTGTCTCTGTAACTCTCTCTAGATGTGTGGTACCCAGCGTGTCTCTGTAACATCTCTCTCTAGATGTGTGGTACCCAGCGTGTCTCTGTAACCTCTCTCTAGATGTGTGGTACCCAGCGTGTCTCTGTAACCTCTCTCTCTAGATGTGTGGTACCCAGCGTGTCTCTGTAACCTCTCTCTCTAGATGTGTGGTACCCAGCGTGTCTCGTAACTCTCTCTCTAGATGTGTGGTACCCAGCGTGTCTCTGTAACACTCTCTAGATGTGTGGTACCCAGCGTGTCTCTGTAACCTCTCTCCTAGATGTGTGGTACCCAGCGTGTCTCTGTAACCTCTCTCTCTAGATGTGTGGTACCCAGCGTGTCTCTGTAACCTCTCTCTCTAGATGTGTGGTACCAGCGTGTCTCTGTAACCTCTCTCTAGATGTGTGGTACCCAGCGTGTCTCTGTAACCTCTCTCTCTAGATGTGTGGTACCCAGCGTGTCTCTGTAACATCTCTCTCTAGATGTGTTGGTACCCAGCGTGTCTCTGTAACCTCTCTCTAGATGTGTGGTACCCAGCGTGTCTCTGTAACATCTCTCTCTAGATGTGTGGTACCCAGCGTGTCTCTGTAACTCTCTCTAATGTGTGGTACCCAGCGTGTCTCTGTAACTCCTCTAGATGTGTGTACCAGCGTGTCTCTGTAACCTCTCTCTAGATGTGTGGTACCCAGCGTGTCTCTGTAACATCTCTCTCAGATGTGTGGTACCCAGCGTGTCTCTGTAACACTCTCTCTAGATGTGTGGTACCAGCGTGTCTCTGTAACCTCTCTCTCTAGATGTGTGGTACCCAGCGTGTCTCTGTAAATCTCTCTCTAGATGTGTGTACCCAGCGTCTCTGTAACCTCTCTCTAGATGTGTGGTACCCAGCGTGTCTCTGTAACACTCTCTCTAGATGTGTGTACCCAGCGTGTCTCTGTAACATCTCTCTCTAGATGTGTACCCAGCGTGTCTCTGTAACCTCTCTCTCTAGATGTGTGGTACCCAGCGTTCTGTTAACTCTCTCTCTAGATGTGTGGTACCCAGCGTGTCTCTGTAACCTCTCTCTAGATGTGTGTACCCAGCGTGTCTCTGTAACACCTCTCTAGATTTGTACCAGCGTGTCTCGTAACCTCTCTCTCTAGATGGTGGTACCAGCTGTCTCTGTAACTCTCTCTCTAGATGTGTACCCAGCGTTGTCTCTGTAACCTCTCTCTCTAGATGTGTGGTACCCAGCGTGTCTCTGTAACCTCTCTCTAGATGTGTGGTACCCAGCGTGTCTCTGTAACCTCTCTCTAGATGTGTAGTACCAGCGTGCTCTGTAACTCTCTCTCTAGATGTGTGGTACCCAGCGTGTCTCTGTAACCTCTCTCTAGATGCTGTGGTACCCAGCGTGTCTCTGTAACCTCTCTCTCTAGATGTGGTACCCAGCCTGTCTGTAACCTCTCTCTAGATGGTGGTACCCAGCGTGTCTCTGTAACTCTCTCTCTAGATGTGTGGTACCCAGCGTGTCTCTGTAACCTCTCTCTCTAGATGTTGGTACCCAGCGTGTCTGTAACCTCCTCTCTAGATGTGTGGTACCCAGCGTGTCTCTGTAACCTCTCTCTCTAGATTGTGTACCCAGCGTGTCTCTGTAACCTCTCTCTAGATGTTGTACCCAGCGTGTCTCTGTAACCTCTCTCTCTAGATGTTGGTACCCAGCGTGTCTCTGTAACCTCTCTCTCTAGATGTGTGTACCCAGCGTGTCTCTGTAACTCTCTCTCTAGATGTGTGGTACCCAGCGGTCTCTGTAACCTCTCTTCTAGATGTGTGGTACCCAGCCTGTGTCCTTCTGTAACTCTCTCTCTAGATGTGTGTACCCAGCGTGTCTCTGTAACATCTCTCTCTAGATGTGTGGTACCCAGCGTGTCTCTGTAACATCTCTCTCTAGATGTGTGTACCCAGCGGTCTCTGTAACCTCTCTTCTCTCTTCTTGGTGGTGTAGGGGGGCATGTTGGTGGTGTAGGGGGGGATGTTTAAACGTCACGTGTGTGTGTGTGATTGACAGGTGTTGGTGTGGCACACGCGGACAGAGAAGCCCAAGATGAAGCGAGAGGAAGCGCTTCAGAAACAAGGCCTGGGTTCTGATACTGCTGTAGAGGTGTGAGGACCGGACAACACATACAACTGCACACACACCAACTGCACACACAAACACACACACCTACAACTAAACACACCCACTACATCTGCTTTAAAACTTTCCATGCGTCTGAAAAAGGCTCCATGTATAGTGCAATACTTTTGTCCAGAGCCCTATGGGTCTCTCTAGCTGTAAGGGTTCACTTAACTGGGTCTCTCTAGCTGTAAGGGTTCACTTAATGGGTCTCTCTAGCTGTAAGGGTTCACTTAATGGGTCTCTCTAGCTGTAAGGGTTCACTTAATGGGTCTCTCTAGCTGTAACGGTTCACTTAATGGGTCTCTCTAGCTGTAAGGGTTCACTTAAGGATTGGCCCCTTTTTTTCAATTTTCACCTAAAATGACATACCCAAATCTAACTGCCTGTAGCTCAGGCCCTGAAGCAAGGATATGCATTTTCTTGGTACCATTTGAAAGGAAACACTTTGAAGTTTGTAGGAATGTAGGAGAATATAACACATTAGATCTGGTAAAAGATAATACAAAGAAGGGGAAAAAAATGTTTTTTTGTACCATCATCTTTGAATTGCAAGAGAAAGGCCATAATGTATTATTCCAGCACAGGTGCAGTTTAGATAATGGCCACTAGATGGCAGCAGTGTATGTGCAAAGTTTAAGTCTGATTGCATTTCTGTTCAAAATTTTGTATCAAGACGTGCCTAATTTGTTATTAATAACTTTTCATGTTCAAAACTGTGCACTCTCCTCAAAACAATAGCATGGTATTATTTCACTGTTATAGCTACTGTAAATTGGACAGTGCAGTTAGATTAACAAGAATTTAAGCTTTTTGCCAATATCAGATATGTCTATGTCCTGGGAAATGTTCTTGTTACATAGACTAATGCGATTAGCCTATGTTAGCTCAACCGTCCCGCAGGGGACCGGTCTCTCGAGCTGTAAGGGTTTCCCAAACCCCCCCCCCCACGTTTAGGATTTTGCCCTAGCACTACACAACTGATTTTTAAATAACCAACTCATCACTAAGCTTTGGTTATTTGAATCAGCTGTGTAGATGTTAGGCCAAAAACCAAAAGGTGCACCCAGGGAAGGGGGGTTGGGAAATCCTGTTCCAGCTAGCTGTACTATGCTGATGCTGTATATGGAACTAACAAGATATTCTTAGTGGTACACTATCCTCTATATGTGTTTACGGAATAGGGTGGCATTTAGGATGCAGACACAATGTACATATTGTAAGATATTATCTCAAGACTGTTTTTAAGACCAGTCAACCTATTTAAATTTGTCGTAACTGTGAATGTGTTTTGTTTGTGTATGTAGTACCAGTCAAAAGTTTGGACACACCTACTCATTCAAGGTTTTTTATTTTTTTTATTTACACTTTTCTACATTGTAGAATAATAGCGAAGACATCAAAACTACGAAATAACACAAATGGAATCATGTAGTAAGCCAAAAAAACTTAAATAATTCTAAATATATTTTAGATTCTTCAAAGTAGCCACCCTTTGCCTTGATGACAGCTTTGCACACTCTCGGCATTCTCTCAACCAGCTTCATGAGGTAGTCACCTGGAATGCATTTCAATTGACAGGTGTGTCTTGTTAAAAGTTCATCTGTGGAATTTCTTTCCTTAAAGTGTTTGAGCCAATCAGTTGTGTTCTGACAAGGTAGGGGTGATGTACAGAAGATAGCCCTATTTGGTAAAAGACCATGTCCATATTATGGCAAGAACAGCTCAAATAAGCAAAGCGAAACGATAGTCAATCATTATTTTTTAAGACATGAAGGTCAGTCAATCCGGAAAATTTCAAGAACTTTGAAGGTTTTTTGAAGTGCAGTCGCAAAGACCATCAAGCGCTATGATGAAACTGGCTCTCATGAGGACCACCACAGGAAAGGAAGACCCAGAGTTACCTCTGCTGCAGAGGATAAGTTCATTAGAGTTACCAGCCTCAGAAATTGCAGCCCAAATAAATGCTTCAGAGTTCAAGTAACAGACACATCAACATTAACTGTTCAGAGGAGACTGTGTGAATCAGGTCTTCATGGTTGAATTACTGCAAAGAAACCACTACTAAAGGACACCAACGATAAGAAGAGACATGAGCAATGGACATTAGACCGGTGGAAATCTGTCCTTTGGTCTGAGTCCACATTTTAGATTTTTGGTTCCAACCACCATGTCTTTGTCAGACGCAGAGTAGGTGAACGGATCTCTGCATGTGTGGTTCCCACCATGAAGCTTGGAGGAGGATGTGTTAAGGTGTCGGGGTGCTTTTTCTGGTGACACGGTCAGTGATTTATTTAGAATTCAAGGCACACTTAACCGGCATGGCTACCACAGCATTCTGTAGCGATATGCCATCGCATCTGGTTTGCGCTTAGTGGGACTATCATTTGTTTTTCAACAGGACAATGACCCAACACACCTCCAGGCTGTATAAGGGCTATTTTACCAAGAAGGAGAGTGAGGGAGTGCTGCATCAGATGACCTGACCTCCACAATCACCTGACCTCAACCCAATTGAGATGGTTTGGGATGAGTTGGACGGACTGCAGAGTGAAAGAAAAGCAGCATATGTGGGAACTCCTTCAAGACTGTTGGAAAACCATTCCAGGTGAAACTGGTTGAGGGAATTCCAAGAGTGTGCAAAGCTGTCAAAGGCAAAGGGCGGTTACTTTGAAGAATCTGAAATATATAATATTTTGATTTGTTTAACACTTTATTTGGTTACTACATGATTCCATATGTATTATTTCATAGTGTTGATGTCTTCACTATTATTCTACAATGTAGAAAATAGTAAAAATAAAGAAAAACCCTTGAATGAGTAGGTGTGTCCAAGCTTTTAACTGGTACTGTATGTATACCGAGTGGTGTGTGTGTGTTAGGACTAGGGTAGCAGAATTCTGGGAACTTTCCCCAAATCCCCAGGTTTTCTAGAAGTGCCAGTTGGAAGATAACGGAGCATGAGTCGGGAACAAGCATGAAATCTGGAATCTTCCAACCAGGATTTTCTGGAAAACCGTAGTTTAGCCACCGTGTGTGTGTATATTAGTAGAGTACTTGGCAGTAGATAATGATACTAAGTGGTTGAGTGTATTGTGGTGCCTGTTGAATCTGTCTGTAAGAACGTTATTAAGTGCGTCCCAAATGGCATCCTATTCCCCTTTATAGTGCACTACGTTTGACCATGGTCTATAGGGCACTCCAAAGTAGTGCACTATATACAATATATAGGTTGTCATTTGGGAAGCGTTCTCAGTATTATGTGGCCGTTGTCTTAATTGTCCCTGCCTTGAAAATAAATACATTATTTAATCAGGAAAATAAACATCTTGTTGTTTGTGAAATTTTTCTTGACGTTTTTTGTCTTCTTCAGAGGAATTTCAGTAAATGACCATGTCTGGCTTTTGTCCAGTTTCACTGAACGGAGGCATTTTTATTAGGCTAGTGTCAGCGACTGTGAAAGACCACTAACCCACTTGTTCTCTGTGTGACTCCCATTTATAGAGAATAAAGACTAGGTAGTGACAACGATGAGCTGTCACTGTGGTGGTGAAGACGAGCTGTCACATTGAAGAAGCCAGTGAGAGAATCTACAGTCTTAACTTTTGTCTTTCGTTTAAAAAAAATCTTGTTTATTTTGGCGGTGAGCCGTCACTGTGGCGACGAGCTGTCTGCTGGAGGGCAACTTTCCTCGACTGTGTGTCCACTCCCTCTTTCTTCCTTGTCTCTATCTGACTGCCTTCATTACCCTGCTTGTCTCTCTTCCTCTGTCTTTTGCATAGTAAGGACCTATCTTTAACACCCAGTAGTCACACTCTGTATGACCATGATGGTAAACCCTGTTCATTGAGTCCCAAATGATGGCCCCCTATTTACTATATACAGTGAGCTCCAAAGTTATTGGGACTGTGACACACATTTGTTGTTGGTTTGGCTCTATACTCCAGCACTTTTGAATTTGAAATGATACAATGACTATGAGGTTAAAGTGTAGACTGTCAGTTTTCATCTGAGGGTATTTTAGTGAGTAGTGATGAGTGAGAAAGTTAGACGCACAAATATCATACCCCCAAGACATGCTAACCTCTCACCATTACAATAACAGGGGGGTTAGCATACCCCCAAGACATGCTAACCTCTCGCCATTACAATAACAGGGGGGTTAGCATACCCCCAAGACATGCTAACCTCTCACCGTTACAATAACAGGGGGGGTTAGCATACCCCCAAGACATGCTAACCTCTCACCATTACAATAACGGGGGGTTGCATACAAGTGTAACTTCATCACCTCACGTGCATCGCACAACAGAGACTGACCAATAGAACGCTATGGATTCACCAGCTCTCACTTTCTCCCGTCGTGCTGTTTACAAACACCTGACTGGCTCAACTGTTCTGGGGAGCTACGGTACTCTTCATATTTTGAAATACTGTGACAGGTCAAATGAAAACGCGACCTGCTTTCTCTCCTAAGGCAGTCCTCTCCAACCCTGATTCCTGGAGAGCTACCCTCCTGTAGGTTTTCGCTCCAACTCCAGTTGTAACTAACGTGATTCAGTGTACCAACCAGCTAATTATTAGAATCAGGTGAGCTAGATTAGGGTTGGAGCGAAAACCTACAGGACGGTAGCTCTCCAGGAACAGGGCTGGAGAGCCCTGTCCTAAGGTACTGTATTGCACTTAAAAAGTAGCTACAAATATTGAAATGTATTGAAAAACTAGAGAGAAATAGTTTTGACGGTATTGAAAATTGATCCCATGGCTTTTTCCAAATACCCCTGTATATACGGTGTACCGCCCAGGCCTAGTATGATATTTGTGCGTCAAACTTTCTCACTCATCATTATTCACAATTCATTCAGGATTATCCATAATCATGGTAGTGTTTAGAAACATTATATTCTTATTTACAATAAAAGTGACTCCAAAATGTTACAATACATTATTTACCTTTCATTTCAATTGGGCACAAAATAATCTGAAACACAACCAAAACAAACAGAAAATAGACCCCCAAAATGTGTAGAATCACAAACTTGAAGTAGTCATTGAGTGTATATGGAAAATAGAAATCAAAACCGTATGGTCTTCAGATATAGATGGGAGGGGTTGAGGGTAGCTGAAGGATGGGAGTAAAAACAAGATAACTATTGTAAAATATACTGTGTCTGTAAAAATGTATGTAGTATGTATAAGCTGGAAATAGAAGCCTAAGTGTTAGTTTAGTCCAGTTAGGGAGGGTTAGGGGAAAATAATAAAGGAAAATATATTGAAAACAAATTATATATATTATATTGAAAATAATATATGTATAATATATATATGGGGGATTGGAAATGATGCAGACAATGACATTGATGGAAGCCGCAATCTATTTGCTATGTTGAAGCTGATCCCCCCCCCCCCAAAAAAGAAATAGTTATATTAATAATACTTTAGGTCCCCTAAAGGGGGGCGCTATGTACAAAAAGTGCTGTAATTTCTAAACGGTTCACCCGATAACGATTAAAATACCCACAAATTAAAGCTGACAGTCTGCACCTTACCCTCATAGTCAATGTATTATTTCAGTGCTGGAATACAGACCCAAAACAACAAATGGAGCTGTAATGGGCCGATAGGGTTCTGGTTCAAAAGTAGTGCACTGTGTAGGGAACAGGTTGCCATTTGGAACATAAACTCTAACTGGTGACTTAGTCTCTTCCTGTGTTCCGGAACCCTAATTTTCCTATAGCTTCTGAACACTACCTCACAGCTGGGTCTTTGATTGACAGCTGTTCCGCCCACTCCGGTGGGAGTGTGTAGTGATTATGACCATATATGGAATTTCAATCCTCTCTCTCTCTCCTACTTCCCCTGAGGTGTGGGTGCGTTGTCAGGTGAGTAATCAGCCTAGTGGCCATGAATCAGATGACACACACACAGTTTGATCCTGTGATTCACACACTACATGTTGGATCACAGTCAGTGGCACACCACATCCTAACAGAGCAAGACCGTGCTGCCTCGTGTGTGTGTGTGTGTGGTAGATGTGGTAGAGACAAAGGGATAGGGTAATTATCTGAGTGGTAAAAAACCTGGGATGAAGAAAAACTCAGTGCTCACACCCTTGTTTACATCCCAAACACACACACACATACCACATTCCTCTGGATACCAAAGGAGCGACACGAGTACTATTCAAATAACTCTTGTATATTAAATTACAAGTTTGTATTGTACGGTTTGATCCTGTGATTCACACACTACATGCTGTGTCACACAAACCAAACTGACCCTCACAACAGACCAAACTAACCGTCACAACTGACCCTCACAACAGACCAAACTGACCGTCACAACTGACCCTCACAACAAACCAAACAGACCCAAACAACAGACCAAACTGACCCTCACAACAGACCAAACTAACCCTCACAACAGACCAAACTGACCCTCACAACAGACCAAACTAACCGTCACAACAGACCCTCACAACAGACCAAACTGACCCTCACAACAGACCAAACTAACCGTCACAAAAGACCAAACAGATTTCTAGTTGCAATACATCTTAATCTGTTTATGTGTATATAATAGTCTAATGTGCCTGATTTTAGTTCTGAGTGCTGAGATTACCACACGCACACGAGTAGTTGGATATACCAATTAGTACAATGTAACAACAGTTGCTATACCATCAATCTAGTTATGTGTGTACTATATATCTAAAGAGAACATGTTGATTATGTAAGACCTACTCAGGGTTTTCCGTGCAACAGTTAGTATGATCGTCATGATTGTTCAGAACTAACTACAGTACTGGGTATTTATGTGTGTCGGTGGATACATTCCTACACAGTGCATTACTTTTGACCAGAGGGCCCTAATGTAATTATCTCTTGTATTCCCTATCTATCTGTGTTTGTGTCCGTGTGTACGTCAACCAGTCCTCCATCAGGCTTGTGAGTGTCAGAGAGATAGTGTGGGTGTTTCTTTTTTTTCCTCTGGTGACAGCAAGTTCAGGCAGGGTGTGTGACGGAGGAGAATATATGAGAAGAGTTCCCAAAGCAACAGGCACTCAGAACACATAGAGAAGATCACCCAGGAACACAGAGGCACGGCAGGTAAGAGAGCGCTCTTTCATCTCTCCTTCTCTCTTTCTTCTCTCTCACTCTGTACTTTCCATCATTCATTAATGCATGTTAGTTATGTATAAATGCCGTTACGTTGTACTGACTGAGTAATGTGTTGGGAGTTCTGATTTACCTCCATGTTAAACCAATATTAGCGAACTTGACAAAAATCCACAGAAGATTTTCGAACCAGACAAGCATTTGTACATCTCTAACCAATCACATGGTTCACATGTTACTGTTAGTGAAACAGAAGGTAACGTTTAGACAACTGTTTTACAGATTTATGAGTTTTCATATGAATATCTATCTGTATATATCTGTACGTATATATATATATGTCAATGTTAATTACCAATCAAATGGTTCACATGTTATAGTTAGTGAAACAGAAGGAAACGTATAGATACTGTTTTACATATCTATGAGTTTTCATATGAAATGGTTTGACAACAGTCTGAGTTAATTAACATTGACATAGATATACAGACAGATATATACAGACATATCTACGGACAGATATATACAGACAGATATATACAGACAGACATATACAGACAGATATATACAGACAGACATACAGTTATAACCTGTTTTTGTCATGGAGATAGTCATGATGTGACTCATAGGTCTACGTTCCAATGGCACCCTATTCCCTATTTAGTGCATTATTTTTGAGCAGGGCCCATTAAAAGTAGTGCACTACCTAGGGAATATGGTGCGTGGAAGCTGGCAGTGTTTGAGGCTCCAACTAGAGAGCAAAGAGTCAAAGTCTGAGTGAGTCTGGAACCAGGAGTCTCTGTTATCTCCGTCATAAATTGAACACACAGAGGCGGCACACAGACACACACAGTGAACTCTCTGTCACCCAGATGAGATGATGTGACAGAGAGAGATGGAGTGACAGATAAACACACAGATAAATATTATCTGACACATTACTGTTGTATCTCATCCAGCACAATGCTTCTTTTTGTCTTATTTCATACTGAATCAAAAACCACCCCATCCACAATCTCTGGTGTGTGTGTGTGTGTGTGTGTGTGTGTGTGTGTGTGTGTGTGTGTGTGTGCAAACTGTCTATGGAATTCTCTAGTACAGAGCATCTATCTGGAAGAACTACATTAAGACATGAATCCCTTTCTCTCTCCCCTCTTTCTCTCTCCCCCCTTTCTCTCCCCCCCTTTCTCTCTCCCCCCTTTCTCTCTCCCCCCTTTCTCTCACCCAGCTTTAAAGACATAAAAACAACAACAGAGAGATACGTTGCATCGCGAAGGAGAAGAGAAGGAGAGAATAAAAAAATAAAAGATGGCGATCGGAAAGAGTCCCAGAAACGGTTCCGTCAGGTCTCCAAAGTACCTGGACAAGAGTTCTGGGTTCTACGGTCGCCTGGATGAGCCCGAGATGGGAGGAGAGGAGGAGGAGAGGGGGAGAGAGGAGGACTGGGGGGGATCGTACCCAGCCACAGAGCTCTCTAAGGGGGGAGAGACGGACCAGGGAGAGCCTGGGGTGTTTGACTTCAACCAGGGAATGATGGGAGATGACGACACCACTCTCCTCCGAAGGAAACCCAGCCGGCTCAGCTCCCGCTGGAGAAGAAGCTCCAGGAAGGCCAAACCCCAGGCGATCTCCCCTAGGCAGGGGGACCAGATTCTGGGTACGGAGATGGAGGCCCCTGTCCTGGAGGTCACCGCGGTGGAAGTGAGAAGGAGCCGCTGGGGGAGGAGCACCGGGAAGAAACAGGGGGCCGAGCCCCAGACGGTCTCCCCCAGGGAGGAGGGCCCGATCCTGGGTACGGAGATGGAGACGCAGACCCCTGTCCTGGAGGTGGAGGTGAGGGTAGAGACTGAAGAAGGACAGAGGGAGAAAGAGAGGAGAACAGAAGAGGAGAGGACGCTGGTCCACTTTGCGAGCCGAGAAGAAGCGGATGACCAGGTTCTGATAAAGGACAAGAAGAGAGGGAGGGAAGAAGAGAAGGAGGAGGAGATGAAGGGACAGGAGGAAATGAAGGTGATGAGGAAGAGAAGCACGCTGAAGAACTACCGCAAGGTGAGAGAACGAGAGAGGATGGTAGTGTGCGTTTTGCCTTCCAGGTACACTTGGAAAACCTCCACTTGTTATTGTTGTAACAGCAGCAGCAGAATCCAGGTTTACCCTTCCTACCTAGTTCCATTTTAACAGAGGACAGGACACGGATTACTTAACACATTCTCCCCCCCCCCCCCTGTGGAATTCTCCCAGAGGGAGGAACAATGTGTTAAAGTTCCACGTTCCACAGTTACATGCCAAGAACAGCAGCCAGTAATTAGTCAGTTATGGAAACATTTATATGACCCTCTATGCCCATATTATTAACGGTCTGGTCAGAGTCCAATGACTGATCTGTGTACGTCACCCACCCCATGAGCTCAAATTATAAATTAACTCTGAAGGCCATTTTAAAATCTATTTCTTATTTTATTCAGTTGATAGACAGTTAGGTCTAATGTGCCAAAAACAAAGACAGATATTATAGCTATAGTAACATTATCGCTATAGTAACATTATCGCTATAGTAACATTATCGCTATAGTAATATTATAGCTATAGTAACATTATCGCTATAGTAATATTATAGCTATAGTAATATTATAGCTATAGTAACATTATCGCTATAGTAATATTATACGTAGCTATAGTAACATTATCGCTATAGTAATAGTCCCAGGACAACTCCTTAGCTAGTATCAGGTGACACACCTGTTCTCCCCACCTGCGACCCTCTCCTCTCTTCCCTTCCCCTCCCTAACCCTAACATATTGTCTGTTTGCTTTATGAATCCATCCCCCTTTCCTCTCCTCCACATTGGGAAATGTTCCCTCCCTCCCTCCCTCCCTGTTGATCTGTCGCTCTCTTTATCATCTGCCTTCCTCCTCTCCTCCCACTCTTCTCCCTCTCATCCCCCTTCCTTCACGTCTCCTCACACATAATTTAGGGACAACCCTGGGCCTTTCTCCTCCCCCTGTCTGTCTTTCTCTTTCTTCTCCATCAGCGGGGAGAACACACACACACACACACACACACACACACACACACACACACACACACACACACACACACACACACACACACACACACACACACACACACACACACACAGGTGTCATTCCTGTGCCTTACTATCTGACCACAGATCGTTGTTTGAGAGCACTAGTGATCATCCCTCGCTCCTACCCAGAAACCACCAGGCCAATATTCCTTCCTGATTACACAGAGGTCAGGGGGTCATGTCATAAGAAAGAGACCAGGATGAACACAACATATAACTACATCAAATGAATAATGATACACATCCACCCTGAACACATAAACTGGGACGTCCCAAGTTATCTTGTTCTGGTCTTGACTGGATTATGTTCCAATTGAAATGTTTTCTTTTGTGAATACATTTTGTTAACAATGTTTTTATCAATATCAATCAAACAATGTTTTCTGGTCACCTGTATTGATTATTCATTCTATCCCCTTCAGACTTTCGACCGAGTGTTCCGTCGAGGGTGGGAGACCTTCGTCACTAACCTGTACAGCGTGACGCTGACACCTGACTCATCACCACCACCACCATCAAGGGAAATGCACCATTCCTCAGCATTAGCAGAATACAGATAGGATTCACAAACCTGTTCATCTAATCTGTAAACTGCAATTGTTCCAATCAGGTTATGTAACGCCCATATTGTAATTTGAGATTGAGGCTGGCTTGGACAGAGTGTTCCGTTTGTGTTCTCAACGCAAATGACCTGTGTTCACCTCAATGTATGGTTCAGTTGATTAATCAATCAGTGATATTGATCTAGTACATACTGGTTTATCAATGATCAATATGAACAGCACACGATTAACACCAGGAAGTACACAAAGTTTAACTCATTCTTATTCTGAATTCCAAATAGCACACTATTGTACAAGTGCACTAAATAGGGAATGGGTTTAATACTTCCTCACAGGGTGAGGTTCAACCTCTCTGGAGGACCGTCTGTATGGTGGTTTCAGTGTTGTGCAACCTGAGGGATGTTTCACTATCCATGTGCCTTTTGAACGTAGCCCAAGATGAGATCTGATAACGTATGTTTCACTATCCATGTGCCTATTGAACGTAGCCCAAGATGAGACCTGATAACGTATGTTTCACTATCCATGTGCCTTTTGAACGTATTAGCCCAAGATGAGACCTGATAACGTATGTTTCACTATCCATGTGCCTTTTGAACGTAGCCCAAGATGAGACCTGATAACGTATCACTATCCATGTGCCTATTGAACGTAGCCCAAGATGAGACCTGATAACGTATGTTTCACTATCCATGTGCCTTTTGAACGTAGCCCAAGTGTGTTGTTTGTTTCATAAAAGGAGAACGTTTTCATACCATGAAATTAACTAACTATGGGGGACATGAGGGTACGAAATAACGGTCTCAGACTTTGGTCCTCTGACTTTGTCTAAAAGGAGGTTGCGCACACAAACACATTTAATACATTATTTATTAATATTAATTTATTTACTATATGATCACTTTTCACACTTTTCTGTGGAATCTCTCTCAATAATATCTTACCAAAGAGTTTATTTATTGTTAATTATTGGCTTAAATGGCAACATCCAATCTCTCTCTTGCAGCATTGAAGTCAAGCTCAGAATCATATGAGAGCTATACTGAGCTAGTGGAGGAAAAAAAATGTCTATATTGTATGTGAATGACTAAATTGTTATGATATTTGTTTAAAAATCAATGCTTTGATTTAATTTTGCCATCTTGTAGCCTTTGTCCTAAAATAAAATATGCTTTACAATAAGATCATTTCTCAAATATATTTTGTTCTTCATCCTCCTAAGAAAATAACGTTTTTGGTCAGCTGTATACTGCCCTACAAAGGCAAAAGGCAGTAAATGCTCATTAGCTTTAGCCTCTGGCACGCCAGGGTGAATTTGGGGTGCACGTCTAACTGACTTGTCAGCTGGCTATCGATCGTGTGGTGTAACGTTACTGATTCAAATAACACATTGAATGTCTGAATAAAATTATAGGGATTATATTCATTATAGGGGTAATAGATTGAAGCTAGTATAAATGTATTATCGCCTTTTATTGGAGCAGGTGGCACAAATATATTGCTTCGTGCTAATTTAGGTAGGTTTTTTACATTTTGGTCAGCTCTAGCTAGATGGCTGTCACTGGCTGTGTGTGTGTGGTGTACTGGTTCAAAGAAACCATCAGATGAAATTTCAGAATATAATTCATTATTGGGCTAATATATTGAAGTTAGTATCAATTGCAGATATCTTATGGGAGCTGGTAGCATTGTTAGTCTATGCTCGCTAGCTAATTAATTATGTTCTCAGATCTACTTAGCTAGCTAGTTCTTACCAGTGTCTGGATGTCGGCGTTTCAGAGCAAATTCAACCATCCTTTCCACCCGGGAATGCTGTGGCCATGATGTTGTATCCCTAGATTAGCAATGTARGTGTGTGTAGCTGTCAGTCAGTGTCATACAAATTTGATTGTATCACTATCAGAATACAATAATATGATATCAAGGTAAAAGGCATTAACTGCAGCCAAGGGCCGGTTAAAACCAAGTTATAATGCAGTATGTTATGTTACAGCAATTTACCTTAGTTTCACAGTAACCTTTTGCGGTTACTGCTAATATGAACCCCCATTTTCTCCAAAACACAATACACTAGAGGCAGGATACTTGTCCACACAATTAAGTGTCATTAACTAATTTTCGACCAAAATAGCAGTTACTGCCTTTTTGCTTGGTAGGGCAGTATAACGATATCAAAGATGCCAAATGAAATAAATGAAGCCAGCCAGTGTACCAGCCATGTCGCGACACGATAGAACGTTTATCGACAGCGCCTAGCGACTGTTACTACAGTATTTAAGTAACCAATAAAAATGCACAATGTTATATTTCTTTGACTTCATTGGCACATTCAAATAAAAAAGTATTTTCCATCGAGAAAATGATGCAGTAGCTAAACTGTTTCAGTTGATACTTTTACAAATTCTGCTAATAATATCTCTGTTGATTTGACCGGCGATGATGAGTTGCCGTCGTCATTTGATACTCTGCGTCCTCTTATTGCTATTTGATGAAGGTAAATAACTTTGTTAATAATTAATTGGCTAGCAAAATTTGCTAACGTTAGCATAGCTAAAGGTTCTTTGATAGCTAGCTAAGTGTCACTCAGGCTTGCAAGACTAAAGCGTAACGTTAGCTGTGATTGTTTGAAAAAGAGAGCTGTCAGATTAGCTCGAAGAAAATACCAGTTATTATTGCAATTGAACTGTGTGGAAATGATGATGCTTCAACTGGCCATAAAATATTACACAAACACCGCTCTATTATCACTCAAACACAATATAATATAGCTAATAATATATTGTGTCAACAGTCACAAGCAATAGCCTATGTTGTGTCAATGATGTAACGTTAACGTTGTCTACTATATTAGATGTTTCTTTTTTTAAATTATTTTGATTATTAATCCCAGGCCCGTCCCTGCAGGAGGCCTTTTGACTTTTGGTAGGCAGTCATTGTAAATAAGAATTTGTTCTTAAAACTGACTTGCCTAGTTAAATAAAGGTTAAATAAAAAGTGTTGTAGTTGCTAAGCATTTAGCCATACTTAGCCACTACTTAGCCAGATATTCTGTATTCTTGCCTAGTCAGAGTATGGCTCAAGATTATGATTCTCAGTCACATCCAAACCAGCCCACTACAGTACAGTCATTGTTTCTCCTCTCCTCTCCTGTAGGGTCCCTGAGGTACATCCCATTCCCAGCAGCACCCCTCATCCCTGCTGCCTACACCTTGGAGCCACAGGGAGACCTCTCAACAAGCCAAGATGTCCTCACTCCTTCCCCATCACATCTTCTGACCCAAACTCACCACAATCCAACAGCAGCATCCAAAGACCAGCGCAACACACCATCCCATCAAGATATTAGTGATCTATCTGGACTTTCAACCATTGGCGATACTGACCACTTTGACTCAATATCCACAACTTCTCCAAGTGGTGGTCTCAAATTCAATGCCAGCCGGAATGCCAGTCAACTTATCAATGATCAAGCATCATCATCATCAGCTCACGATATTGGCTACACTCAACAGATAGACAACGAAACTAAAATGGCGACCGCTAGTGGTTGGAATAACAGCAGTGATGTTACACCTTCCTCTTCTTCTGCTATTTCTTATTCCGAGCTAAACAACTCTTATGATGGAATCAACGCTAGCCAGAGCAACGCTAGTGGCCACACTGAAGATCTCTCTGTGACTTTGGAGGACTGTCCTCATCCGAATGGATCTGTGGTGGTGCTGGAAACAAGTGATCCGTTAGCTGATCTAAACGTTGATCCTATGTCAGCCCCTGATGTCATTGACTTCTACACTCATCGGACAGATTCTGTCTCCGTCACCGATGACCTTGCAAACACTAGTCTTAGTTTACATCGTAACAACACTGACGTTACTGTCACAGTAGATACTAGTGCAGTTGTTACTGAGACGGCAGCGCAGGTTGAACCGACCACAGACGTAATGCTGGGCCTGGAGGAGGAGGAAGAGCGGGAAGAGGAGGAGGAAACCAGTGGCCATCTTAATACTACTCAGGATGCTTCACTCTCAGACCCCCTGATCGACGATATTAATCAGGCTTATGACTCAACAGGTGACTATAATGTTAGCGCTGAGGCTAATGGCTCTGTGATAACAGGTGACTATAATGTTAGCGCTGAGGCTAATGGCTCTGTGATAACAGGTTACTATAATGTTAGCGCTGAGGCTAATGGCTCTGTGATAACAGGTGACTATAATGTTAGCGCTGAGGCTAATAGCTCTGTGATAACAGGTGACTATAGGTTAGCGCTGAGGCTAATGCTCTGTGATAACAGGTCACTATAATGTTAGCGCTGAGGCTAATAGCTCTGTGATAACAGTGGACTATAATGTTAGCGCTGAGGCTAACAGCTCTGTGATAACACGTACTATAATGTTAGCGCTGAGGCTAATAGCTCTGTGATAACAGTGGACTATAATGTTAGCGCTGAGGCTAATAGCTCTGTGATAACAGGTGACTATAATGTTAGTGCTGAGGCTAATGGCTTTTTGATAACAGGTGACTATAATGTTAGCGCTGTGGCTAATGGCTCTGTGATAACAGTGGACTATAATGTTAGCGCTGAGGCTAACAGCTCTGTGATAACAAGTGACTATAATGTTAGCGCTGAGGCTAACGGCTCTGTGATAACAGGTCACTATAATGTTAGCGCTGAGGCTAATAGCTCTGTGATAACACGTGACTATAATGTTAGCGCTGAGGCCAACTACTCGTCCTCAGTTGCTATTAGTGGCTTCAGCAACAAATTGTACTTAATAAGAGAAGAAGCAAATGCTCACAATGAAAGTCAGGAAGCCGTTACCCTTTCCTCTTCCGCCATTGGCTACACTGAATATGAAGATTCCATCGAAGCGACCAATGACTACCAGAGTACTGTTACCAGCGGAGACGAAGGAACAACATCACCCACGGTTACTAGTACCAGCGTGGAGCGGAGTGGCGTGAATGAGAACCAGGAAGTGCTTCCTATTGCGGCTCCTATGATTGGCTATCCTTCTGTGGAGTCTGAGGATTCTGATGAAAGCACCACAAAGTCAACTGTTGTGCTGAACTATATTGACTATATTGACTCTGAACCTAGTTACTCTAACCACTATGTGAATGTAGCCAGCAGTGAAAAAGCTGCCCACTCTTCATCCTCCTCCTCTCCTCTTGAACCTGACAGTGACCACCTCCAATCTGATGATGATGCTGAACTAGCGGTACTAGGCTCTGGGTTGGAGGAAGAGGAGGAGAATAGGAGTGGAGAGAACAACTGTAGCAGCTGTAGCTATGGTAACACCACCGCCAGTGCCAGTCACCATCCCACCACCACCATTGACAACACTGACTATGATTGGGGCTCGGCTGAAGTCAGTACGACAGGTAACCAGGGTAACAGCACAGCAGACATTGAAGTCCCAACTGAAGTTAGTAGGATTGGTCGGGAAAACAGCAGCAGCATCTCCATGGTACCCTCTGCTGAAAGCCCGGTCAGCTCTGTCCATGGTAACCCCACAGTCATTGTTCTATCTGACTACGGTGACATCACCACTACTCTGACCCCCACCAACCGTACCAGAGAAGGGGTTATTGTGAGTACCACCCCCACCGCCGTGCTTGAGGAACCCACAGGAGAGAGCCGACGTGGGACTGCACGTTCTCCCAGCAAGGCCCTACCCTCCACCACCACCAGTCTGGAAGCCAAAGAGGAGGAGAAGGACCAGAAAGCGTCTGATGCTGCAAAGAAGGCAGTGTCATTGTGGAACAGGGGCCGTGCGTCGTGGCCTCGGTTTCCATGGATGCGCAGGTATTAGAACTACGGAACTCTGGGACCGGAACAGTTCTGAGGGGGAACAGTTCTGAGGGGGAACAGTTCTGAGAGGGAACAGTTCTGAGGGGATTAATGAAAGATAAGAGATTAACATTTGTATTGTTTTTTTTAGATGTTGACATGGATGCAGTAGTTTGGGTGTTTAATGTTCTTCCATGTCCAATATGTTGTTGTACATTCCTACAATATATATATATTTTAAATATATAGTCCTCAATAGTTACTTGTGTGTTGTGTTAGTCTTTGTCTGAACTGTGTTGTGCAGCATGCCTGCTGCTCGCATCGATTAAACAGAACAAACATAGAGTCTATACCGCCATCTACTGGATATATGTAGGAAGTTGTTCAATTAAATGTCCTGTATTGATCATCAGGTTTACAACAACACTCATACCATAAGGAGAAGGTATGCCATTGTATTTATCCTTCATTTATTCAGGAGATCATATTGAGATGAGCACTCCTTTTCCAATGAGACCTGAGTATATAATGAAAAGCAATGAATGCGCACCGAAACAACATGAGAAGTAATTCACTTACACCACCGTTATACATTGTATATGGCTAGACGTAGGTCTATATACCGTAGAACAAATCTTTAGCTACAATGTGTTAGCCTGGTCCCAGACCTGTTTGTGCTATCCTGTTTGGCATGGCAAGGAGTTGTTGACATGACAGCACAAACAGATCCGGGAACAGGCAGGCTAACAATCTGAACTGTAGCCTCTGAAACCACACTGAAGGACTGGGCCTACAAATCACTTCCACTTATTAGATTACAGATGAAGACAAACCAAATCAATATCGGACGTCTGAGACATTTAAATATCAGGCGGAAATGCCGGACAACAACAAAAAAAAAAGTATTAAAAAATACAAGGAAATGTAATGTATAGGTTAAGTTATAACTTAACAGGAGTTGTGCTTGGGAAATCAAAAAAACATGAAGGAATGCTATAGTGCTGTGCCTTTCTCCAACTAAGATAATAGAAGCCATGTATACTTGTTCACAGTGCCTCTCCAGCAGATGAAGTATGGTATTGCAGTGTCCCTCCATCCCAATTCTCCTGTATGGTATTGCAGTGTCCCTCCATCCCAATTCTCCTGTATGGTATTGCAGTGTCCCTCCATCTCAATTCTCCTTATGTATTGCAGTGCCCTCCACCCAATTCTCCTGTATGGTATTGCAGTGTCCCTCCATCCCAATTCTCCTGTATGGTATTGCAGTGTCCCTCCATCTCAATTCTCCTGTATGGTATTGCAGTGTCCCTCCATCCCAATTCTCCTGTATGGTATTGCAGTGTCCCTCCATCTCAATTCTCCTGTATGGTATTGCATGTGTCCCTCCATCCCAATTCTCCTGTATGGTATTGCAGTGTCCCTCCATCCCAATTCTCCTGTATGTATTGCAGTGTCCCTCCATCCCAATTCTCCTTATGGTATTGCATGTCACTCCATCCCAATTCTCCTGTATGGTATTGCAGTGTCCCTCCATCTCAATTTCCTGTATGGTATTGCATTGTCCCTCCATCCAATTCTCCTGTATGGTATTGCAGTGTCCCTCCATTCCAATTCTCCTGTATGTTATTGCAGTGTCCCTCCATCCCAATTCTTCCTGTATGGTATTGCAGTGTCCTCCATCCCAATTCTCCTGTATGGTATTGCAGTATCCCTCCATCCAATTCTCCTGTATGTATTGCAGTGTCCTCCATCTCAATTCTCCTGTATGTATTGCAGTCCCTCCATCCCAATTCTCCTGAGTTATTGCATGTCCCTCCATCCCAATTCCCTTATGATATTGCAGTGTCCCGCCATCCCAATTCTCCTGTATGATATTGCAGTGTCCCCCATCCCAATTCTCCTGTGATGTATGAATTGTCCCTCCATCCCAATTCTCCTGTATGGTATTGCAGTGTCCCTCCATCCCAATTATTCATGATAAAGTCCCTCAAAAACACTGTAGGGTTAAAGGATAGGCAGCCCACAATTACTTAGTGCAATTCCATTGCTATGGAATTTCAACAGATTCAGATTTTCCACTCAAAATGTATGCCAAAACAAAAATCGTTGATTTCAAAGTTTAAAAAGCCATACAACTCATGCACAATAACTACTTTTAACAATTTACACTGAACATTTTACAAAACACATTTCCTGGAAGAACTGTGAAGATGCAAAGTTTGGTAACAGAATTTTGGTAAAATCCCCCTCAGGTTGTCATGTTTCCAAAACTCTTAAATATCTGCATAAAAAATCTGGGTACAACAAATTTTGGTAAAGCCCACTACAAACTACCCATAGTGTAAAGCCCACTACAAACTACCCCATAGTGGTAAAGCCTACTACAAACTACCCCATATGGTAAAGCCTACTACAAACTACCCCATAGTGGTAAAGCCCACTACAAACTACCCCATAGTGGTAAAGCCTACTACAAACTACCCATAGTGGTAAAGCCTACTACAAACTACCCCATAGTGTAAAGCCTACTACAAAACTAACCCATAGTGGTAAAGCCTACTACAAAACTACCCATAGTGTAAACCCTACTACAAACTACCCCATAGTGGTAAAGCCTACTACAAACTACCCCATATGGTAAAGCCCACTACAAACTACCCCATATGGTAAAGCCTTACTACCCATAGTGGTAAAGCCTACTACAAACTAACCATAGTGGTAAAGCCTACTACCCCATAGTGTAAAGCCTACTACCCCATAATTGGTAAAGCCTACTACAAACTACCCCATAGTGGGAAAGCCTACTACAAACTACCCCATAGTGGTAAAACCTACTACAAACTACCCATAGTGTAAAGCCCACTACAAACTACCCATAGTGGTAAAGCCCACTACAAACTACCATAGTGGTAAAGCCACTACAAACTACCCCATGTGGTAAGCCTACTACAAACTACCCCATAGTGAAAGCCTACTACAAAAACTACCCCATAGTGGTAAAAGCCTACTACAAACTACCCATAGTGGTAAAGCCCACTACAAACTACCCATAGTGGTAAAGCCCACTACAAACTACCCATAATGGTAAAGCCTACTACAAAACTAACCATAGTGGTAAAGCCTACTACAAAACTACCCCATAGTGGTAAAGCCACTAACAAAACTACCCCATAGTGGTAAAGCCTACTACAAACTACCCCATAGTGGTAAAGCCTACTACAAACTACCCCATAGTGGTAAAGCCTACTAACAAACTAACCCATATGTAAACCTACTACCCCATAGTGGTAAAGCCCACTACAAACTACCCCATATGGTAAAGCCCACTACAAACTACCCCATAGTGGTAAACCACTACAAACTACCCATAGTGGTAAAGCCTACTCTACCCCCATAGTGGTAAAGCCCACTACAAACTACCCATAGTGTAAAGCCTACTACAAACTACCCCATAGTGGTAAAGCCTACTTACCCCATAGTGGTAAAGCCCACTACAAACTACCCATAGTGGTAAAGCCTACTACCAAAACTACCCCATAGTGGTAAAGCCTACTCCAAACTACCCCATAGTGGTAAAGCCTACTAAAACTACCCATAGTGGTAAAGCCTACTACAAACTACCCATAGTGTAAAGCCTACTACAAACTACCCCATAGTGGTAAAGCCTACTACAAAAACTAACCCAAGTGGTAAAGCCTACTACAAACTACCCAACCAGTGGTAAGCCCACTACAAACTACCCATAGTGTAAAGCCCACACAAACTACCCCATAGTGGTAAAGCCACTACAAAACTACCCATAGTGTAAAGCCTAACTACCCCATAGTGGTAAAGACTACTACAAACTAACCCATAGTGGTAAAGCCTACTACCCCATATTTTAAAGCCTACATACCCCATATTGGGAAAAGCCTACTACAAACTACCCCATAGTGGTAAAGCCCACTACAAACTACTCCATAATGGTAAAGCCTACTACAAACTAACCCATAGTGGTAAAGCCTACTACAAACTACCCCATAGTGGTAAAGCCTACTACAAACTACCCCATAGTGGTAAAGCCTACTATAAACTAACCCATAGTGGTAAAGCCTACTATAAACTAACCCATAGACATGCTGAACATTAACATCCTTTCAAAAACAGATCAATTGATTAAAATATTAATTTGAAGATGTCAACTTTCTATAGCCAGTGGAAACTGTTACGTCTGCATGTTTAAAATCACCTAAAATAACAATGTAAAGATTTGAGATGACAGGAAATGTCAAATTGTTCAGTATTGATTTCAGACCACATGGTTCATTCAAAAAGGACAAATTCACCAAGTCTGATTTACTACCACCAAGAACGAAAAATACAACGAGCATTCATTTGTAGATTTATTTTTTACATCAAAACAGTCACAGGGTTGAATTGACTTGGCCTGGTTTTCCCCAGTTCCAACGAGACGTCCCACTTCCTTGCTGACCAAACAGGAGTGCAAGAGGGCTTGCCAGTGTAGGAGAGCTAGAGGGAAAATAGTGAGAATTAAACCCTGGTGATACTGTAGGGACTAATACACAAGGTCTGAGATGACTTGATCAGAGAGTAACCAATCAGTCAGCGTTACATCAGACTGGGGCGGTAATGATGACTCATCACGTCAGTGTATGTAGTTTATAACAAATTGCTTGGGTCAGTGTGATGATCCAAGAGGAACATTCAACAGTACATTAACAACATCTTCCTAATATTGATCTGCCCCCCTTTCCCATTATAATACATATAGTCTTGGCCAAAAGTTGAGAATGGCAATACAAAGGATTTAAATTCCTTTGGATGGGGTATGGTAGGTGCCAGGTGGACCGGTTTAGCTCAAATGAAACACTGCTGGGTTTGTCAAGAGCAACAGTCTTTTATGTGTATCAACACTGGTCCACCACCCAAAGGACATCCAGCTAACTTGACCCCATTCCGACCCACAGTTGTGTCACGGGCCAACATCCCCGTGGAACGCTTTCAGACCCCTTGTAGACAACTGAGGCTGTTCTGAGGGCAAACTCAATATTAGGAAGGTTTAATATCCTCTATACTCAG
>NW_019943038.1:4464-60553 GCF_002910315.2 Salvelinus sp. IW2-2015 | reverse complement strand
GATTTTCACTGGCAGTGCTGTCCAGCATATTAACACTTAACACGTTGAGTTGTAAATTTGTCCTGTAATTAGATCACCTGGTTAACGGTGAGGGACTCACAATGCTCTGGTCTCATTCTTGTAAACAAACACCATGTGACTGGACCTACTGTAAAATACATAAGTAGCTATCAATTTAAACTACATAGACAATAATCTACATGTTATTGGTGAAACCCTGTTTTCCAAATACCCTGGTATACCACCCAAGCCTAGTTCTGGGGGGGAAACACTTGTTGACTGTTTTGGGTCCCAGGATTAGAATACACTGCTATAGACTGATCTCATGTCTGACTACAAGGTCTTAGAATGTCACTTTGTGCTTTTCTACTTTCTCCCTCTAGATTTCTGCCCCCTGGTTGAGGTCCTAGTGTCTGCCGTGTTTGGAAAGGTGTGTGACTTTTGACAGCATTGTAACGCTCCACATTAAGCATTCTTGGAATGTTGTAAATGATGACAGCATTACTTAACGTTCCAGTCAGGTGGCAATCCTGTCCTGTGCTCTGGGCTGGATAAGGTCTGGCCTCCCATCGGCCTCCTGTGGGTTGGGCAGACACTGACAAGCCTGCAGGGGCAGGGGTAAGGTGGGCTGCCTGCCTGGAGGGAGGGTGTCTGGGTGGGGGCTTGATCCCAGACCCTGGACTGCTGGCTGGATGGCTGCAATGACTGAACTAAATCCTGATCTGGTTTCAGAATGCTCTGAAATGTAGTCTAGTAAAATAAGATTGGAATTATTTGGGTTTTAAACCTGTTTTGTCTTTTAGATCTCGTTGGCTGCTGAAGTGTTGCTTGTGCACTGAATACCACCCTACACCTGATTACACTCAAACCCTTGATTGAATTAGGTGAATAATGCTGTGTTTACACAGGCAGACCAATTCAGATTTCCACTAATTGGTYATAGGAAAGATCTGGTGTGATTGATCCTGATRMGATTACTCAWGACTAATTAGTGAAAGATCAGAATTGAGCTGTGTCTAAACYAAGCCTTACATCTAGGTCCCCAGAACCAGGATTGTGAAACACTGCTCTAGAGTATAGATCAGTTCAGTAACCAATCAGTCAGCTTAACATCAGACTGGGGCGGTAACAGGAAATCATCACTTCTACATTATAAAGGACAGAAGTTAATGGCAACAGATCAAAGTTGATCCTACACACCTTGAGGTAGTGCAGCAACAGTTCTCCAGTGGCCAGGCTGGAAAAGATAGGACCTGGAAGGAACAGATAGCAAATTAAACATTATGCACAAGTACATTAGGTACTGCAGACTATATGTAGAGCATTCTGAGATGAGATCAGACCCGAGCTCAGTCATTGTAGCCATCCAGCCAGTGGTCCAAGGTCTGGCTACAAGCTCCCCACCCAGACACCCTCCCTCCAGGCAGGCAGACCACCTTACCCCTGCCCGCACAAACAAGAGCAGGCTTGTCAGTGTCTGCCCAACCCACAGGAGGACCGATGGGAAACCTGCGTTGATGCCAGCCACAGAGCACCGGACAGAAGCGAACCAACTGTTATGAATATCGATTCATCACATACAGCATTCCAGAATGTTCCATGTGGTGGGTGTGAGCTGTAGTTAAGAGTTCATGGGAATTGTAGTTCCCTCAGTGATGTTAATGAATAGGTAGAAGGTAGGTGGCGTTTGTAGTGCAAGAGGTGAAAGGTGAGTGAAGAGGCTGTAAAAACACAATCATACACACCTTCCTGAAGACTGAAGACCCACCAGGACATCAACTGGGGGAGGAGAGTTGAGGGATAATTAAGTGATATTGTAAGAACTAGTGGTCAGACATTAGATCAGTCTACAGCACAGCATTATCTAATCCTGGGGACCCACCACTCCTCTGGGTCCTCAGGACCAGACCTCACTGCTATAGTATAGATCAGTTCACTAACCAATCAGTCAGCTTAACATCAGACTGGGGCGGTAACAGGAAATCATCACTTCTACATTATAAAGGACAGAAGTAAAGTCGATCATACACACCTTGTGGTAGTTCAGTAACAGGCATCTTCTAGTGACCAGTCTGGTACCGCCATCAGGACCTGAAGGAGAAGAATCCAAATAAATATGCTGAACAGCACTACATTAATTAACCTCTTGACACTACAGGGGGTGCTGTTTCAACTTCGACATTTAGCGTTCCCAAATTAAACTGCCTCGTACTCAATTCTTGCTCGTACAATATGCATATTATTATTACTATTGGATAGAAAACACTCTCTAGTTTCTAAAACCGTTTGAATTATTTCTCTGAGTGAAACAGAACTCGTTTGGCAGCGAAATTCCTGATAGGTACTGCAAAATTTGAAAATGTTGACTGTTCTAGGATCAGTTTAAACCTCTGTATGCATCCTATGGTTCGTCATGAACTGCACCCGCCTTCCCCTGGATGTCAGTAACCAATGAGAAGTGGAATGGAGCTTCTACGCAGATCTCAGAGCTTATAAAAGGCCAAGGAACGAAGTGCGCTCTCTTTTCCTCGTTCGTCATTGCGCAAAGCAAGACCTCAAGATGGCATTTTGAAACGCTCAGTTATCGGCCTTAGCTATATCCGTCTGTAATTTAATTCGATATAGGTGTTAGAAACATCATAACGAAGTTATTTTAAACCGAGTTATATCAGTTTATGCGAGTATATTGCTATTTTCGGAATTTCCTTAGTATTGCGTTTTGGGGAATATTGTGGCCACATAGCTATTGTTAGCTGCTAATTCCGAAGTTGAAGACGACGTTTTACAACCAAGCAACGATTCTTTTGGACAAAGGACACCTTGCCCAAGATTCTGATGGAAGCTCGTCCAAAAGTAAGAACTATTTATGATGTTATTCCGTATTTATGTGGAAAAATGTAAACGCATTTGTCCGCCGTTATTGCGGCACTAGTCTGGCTGTAACGCACACTGTATGTCTAGTAACGTTAATTTTAAAAATCTAACTCAGCGGTTGCATTAATAACTAATGCATCTTTCATTTGCTGTCCAACCTGTATTTTTTAGTCAATCTTAAATCGATAAATAATCGTAAACTTAGGTGCCTTTCCAAGATGGCGCCGGCCAGAATGCATGACCTGTTGCCACTGATCACATTGTATAACGAATTTGTGCTGCTAAATATGCACATTTCGAACAAAACCTATATGCATTGTGTAATATGATGTTACAGGACTGTCATCTGACAGAGTATATCAAGGTTAGTCCAAAATTATATATCTTTTGCTGTATTGTTACGATCGCTCAACCTGTGCTGCTGGTAAATTGCTTGTGTTTCTGGCTATTGTGCTAAGCTAATATAATGCTATATTGTGTTTTCGCTGTAAAACACTTAAAAAATCTGACATATTGGCTGGATTCACAAGATGTTGGGCTTTCATTTGCTGTACGCTGTGTATTTTTCAGGAAATGTTTTAAGATGAGTAATTAGGTATTTGACGTTGGTCTCTGTAATTATTCTGGCAGCTTCGGCACTATTTCAGATTGCAGCTTGCAATGTAGAACTGTTGATTTATAACTGAAATATGCAAATTTTTCTAAAAAAACATATGCTATAACATATTTATTGTATCAACTGTCATCTTATGAAGTTGTTTCTTGGTTAGTGGCTATTTATATCTTTATTTGGTCGAATTAGTGATGGCTACTGAATGTGGCGGAGTAAAAAAGCGGTGGAGTAAAAAAAGCGGTGTCTTTTGCTAACGTGGTTAGCTAATAGATTTTACATATTGTGTCTTCCCTTAAAACATTTTTAAAAATCAGAAATGATGGCTGATTCCACAAGATCTGTAATCTTTCATCTTGGTTGTCTTGGGACTTGTGATTTACATGACATTTATGATGCTAGTGATTTACTTGTTGGCCCCCCGAGCTATTCTAGGCTATGCTGTCAGCTTTTTTACTGTGGGGGGTGCTCCCGGATCCGGGTTTTGGGAGGAATATAGAGGTTACAAGACTGCTTTATTGTTCTGATAGATCAGAGGGGAACCAATCAGCTGGGAAGTAAAACACGGCTATCTTAAAAGACAACTGATCCTAGACCAGCACTACCACCCTGAGAGACTAAATATGGGAAAGTGCTGACAAGGGCCCTGTACTACATCAGGACACTAGTTATTTGGAAGTCAGTATTCTAACTTCAATCCTGCTTAAACTGTATTGATGGTACTGCATGAAAATATAAATTGACTACACCCTGAGTGGCCCATCCACCCCAGTCACTTGTGCTGCTACTAGCATTTCATGAATGATTCTCCATCTACTTCTTGATATTAAATCAAATGACAGCCATCTTGGATCGACAATGCAAAGCCAAATGATATTGTGTGTGTGAGTCTCTGGTCCCATCACAGTTGGTAACCCCAACCAGCTGTCCCCTTGTTGCCCTGGCAACACCAGTGGGTCCACCTTTGCAGGTTCTGTCGTCGACACAGGGCGTAAGACACGTGCGGGTGTCATCACTAGGAGCCAGAGTCACCACGACTACCAAACAACAACCGTTCACTCTGAGTTTTAATACTAGACTGGTTGTAGCTTGTGGCTAAAGCAGAGGCTCTGGTTAAGATACAAGGACTAGATTCATTACCGAACGTACTCATTAACCAGAACTCACCAGTCTAGTTGGCATCACGGCTCCTTGTTCAGCCACAAACAGAAGAACCTACGAAGACATATGCTTCAGGTTAAAGTCTGGGTGGGGACCAGATACCAGGCAGGCACATGGAGGGGTTAGACACAACATATGTAGCCTTTATGACAGGTTACGTAGCCGTCTGCTGAAGTCAGCTATTCCTTTTCTCAACAGGAGTTCAGACGAACGAGATTCCAAAGAGAATATTCATCATGTTCAGCAGAAGGACGGGATCCCTCAAACATGTTGCGCTCAGCTAAACTGTACAAATAAAAGTTGGCAACGCTGTGTAGATATCTATACAATAAACTTAATGAATGTTTTAACTACCACTTCRAGGACAAGACACTGGTGTTAAAATATACATTTAGACTGGATGGATCCTTACCTGCATAGCTTAGAGCAGCTCAGAACAGCCATCTTGTTTCAGGACAGTCAACTGTAAGACAAAATAGAGGACGTGAAACTAGGCTCCAACAAGACAGTCAAGCGAGGGTTCTTTACTCTGCAGGGTGTCAGGTCATTTATCATCAACAGGAAGTCAGACAAACGAGATTCCAAAAGGTTTATCATATGGTTGCAGAGAACGATTGTTATTCTGGGAAAGACCTCCCTTTCTAGTGCACTACTTCTGACTAGGGCCCATAAAGCTCTGGTCAAATGTAGTGTACTATAGAGGGCACCATTTCGGACAGTTTCAGAACCACAACTTACCAGTATGTTGGAGTCCACGCTGCAATTCCACTGACCACAGCACTCAAACTTTAAAGAACAAAAGGTAAACATTTTATTAGTGTGATGATTGAGAAATCGATGACCAACTGTTGCATTATATACAGTCACTCAGTAGTTCATGTCGTTTCACATCGGTTCAAAGTGAGCTAGTTTGTCATCCTTGGGACTGTAGCATCTTCAAGTGACTGGTTCCACAGAGTTCTGTCACTCAACACACATGGCACCCCAGTCCCTATGCAGTGGACAACTTATTGACGAGGCCGACTGTCCGTACTCAATTGTGAGCCGCCCGATGGTACTCCCAATCACAGCCGGATGTGTCCTAGACCCCTGCGCCACTCAGGAGCAGTTCACACAGAATAGGGTGCCATTTGGGTTTCCACCAACATGTATACTGGTGGAAGACCAATCCTACCCGTAGTGGGGAACCCAGTTTGATCTTTGTTGGATGAACTCACCAGTGAAGGTAGTGTTAATCCCTTCAGGAAACTTCATCCCCACGCCTGTTAAAATGACAAAGGAAGTTAGTGTTTAGCTGTAAAGAACATTTAAATATACAACCAATGCATTAGCTACAGTCACTCAGTAGTTCATGTCGTTTCACATCGGTTCAAAGTGAGCTAAGTTCATCATCATTGGGACCGTAGCACGTCCCGGTAGCCATCTTGTACAGTTGGCCAGCCAAAAAGTCACACCCTATTCCCTTTATAGTGCATGGGTCCTGGTCTACGGTAGTGCACTATAAAGGGAAGTGGGGTACTAGTGTCTTAACATTTCACCAACCTGGATTTTCACAAAGCGCATCAGTCTCGTGGTCTGGAATCAGGTATTCTATAGAAGGAATCACAAAATAAATGTTAGTTTTTGCCTGGCTTCTATGAGAAGATAGAAAGTTCTTAAAGAGCCCATCAGAATAAACAGTAGCTTCACAAAATAATCAGACATATGCTTGTCAATGGATCATCATATAAAGCCCGGAAGTAGTGACCATATAGAAATGGTGCAATTAGAACTGTCCTGAACACCAGTGAATAAACTCAAATGGAACTCACCAGCACACATTCCTATTCCAGAATGGAACTCCAAGTGGAGATTGGGTTTATAACGACTGCTGGTCCGGTCACACCTAAATGGCAAGCTAGCATACTAGCTAACATGGCACGTGGTTAGCTAATTGCTAAGTAAAACCACCACGTAAGCAGGCATTTAAGTAATATGTTGCTTACCAGAGCAGCACATTCGAGTCGTCGGCATCTTGNATGTTGCTTACCAGAGCAGCACATTCGAGTCGTCGGCATCTTGAAAGGAGAAAATAATATAAAGTCAACACTAATTTCAGTTACAACCCCGGTAGCTAGCCAACCATTAAATAACGTAGGTTCTCATGTGACCTAGCTAGATGCGGACACGTGTTCTGCGAACGCAGCATTTCGAAAACACGTTTTTTGTTTAAAAAAATTATAATAAATTTGCAAGTCTCTCATCAAAACTACGAAAGTACAATCAGGTATTCAGAACAGGTCTGTGTAAATTCTCATCATCGAAAGACGTTGCAATGCTAACAGCCAGATATCGGTCTGAACATGAAACAAACAAACCAGAACAAAACATGTTTGATACTAGAAATCCATAATTTGTCTAGGGTAAATTCTAAAGATCAGTGGAAGAATTGAAACAAAAGGATGGCTTTAGATTGAATGCCAAAGTGGCGACTAGCTAAGTTACCGGTAGGTGCTTTCGCCGCATTCCGCTCAGTGTTGCCAACTAATTTCCAGAGGAAGTTGATTTGTTGCTAATAGACGTTGTGATGTCATTGCGTGATGCCGTCATTACATAATAACGTAAAACTGCGTCACTACGTAGACTCTAATTGAACACTTATTCTGTCATTGTTATATAGTGAAGTGTTCTGGACTGATGTAAAACTATATCTTGGCCTCAAATTGCATACAACCATTGAAATTTCGTTTGGCATGACTTTACTACACTGATTCCACAATTGAATGTGAATATGTCATAAATCTCTTTATTTTATTTGGAACATTTTTCATACACAAATCAAAATTTATGAAGAAAAAGGCCCTTTTCTTAATTTTTTTATCTGATTTGGAAAACTATTTAGAGTCTTTGAAACGTATACAAAACAAAATGGACTGTCCTGCTGGACTGTTTTACTACACTGTTTTACTACACTACTACACTGACTACTCTCACACATGCGGTGACCTCACCCATTGAGACCAGCATGTCCAGAGATACAACCTCTCTTATCATCACCCAGTGCCTGGGCTTACCTCCGCTGTACCCGTGCCCCACCATACCCCTGTCTGCACATTATGCCCAGAATCTATTCTACCATGCCCATAAATCTGCTCCTTTTATTCCTTGTCCCCAACGCTCCAGGCGACCAGTTTTGATAGCCTTTAGCCGCACCCTCATCCTACTACTCCTCTGTTCCTCGGGTGATGTGGAGGTAAACCCAGGCCCTGCATGTCCCCAGGAACCCGTCATTGTTGTTGACTTCTGTGATCGAAAAAGCCTTGGTCTCATGCATGTCAACATCAGAAGCCTCCTCCCTAAGTGTGTCTTACTCACCGCTTTAGCACACTCTGCCAACCCTGATGTCCTTGCCGTGTCTGAATCCTGGCTTAGGAAGGCCACCAAAAATTCTGAGATTTCCATACCCAACTATAACACTTTCCGTCAAGATAGAACTGCCAAAGTGGGAGAGTTGCAATCTACTGCAGAGATAGCCTGCAAAGTTCTGTCATACTTTCCAGGTCTATGCCCAAACAGTTCGAACTTCTAATTTTAAAAATGTATCTCTCCAGAAATAAGTCTCTCTACTGTTGCCGCCTGCTACCGACCCCCTCAGCCTCCAGCTGTGCCCTGGACACCATCTGTGAATTGATCGGCCCCCATCTAGCTTCAGAGTTTGTTCTGTTAGGTGACCTAAACTGGGATATGCTTAACACCCCGGCAGTCCTACAATCTAAGCTAGATGCCCTCAATCTCACACAAATCATCAAGGAACCCACCAGGTACAACCCTAAATCCGTAAACATGGGCACCCTAATAGACATTATCCTGACCAACTTGCCCTCCAAATACACCTCTGCTGTCTTCAATCAAGATCTCAGCGATCACTGCCTCATTGCCTGTATCCGCTACGGGTCCGCGGTCAAACGACCACCCCTCATCACTGTCACCATATTTTCAGTTGAGTCCACCTAAACAGATGGATGTTTCTCCATTGGGAAACAATTTTATCAATTGTTTGGGGCTGGTACACCAGTAGCTCAGCTACTTTAATAATTTCAGTGGTGCCTTTATTGTGCTTTAGCGTTTCCTTAACACTGAACAAGGCCATGTTGTTTCACAAGGCTTCTAGGTTGTCTGGGAGCCTTGCTTGCAGCTCCTTGCTTAAAGCAACAATGTAGTTGATGCACTGTCTCCGAATGACATTTTGGTCCTCTGGCGCAAGACTGAGTTGGTACATGGTGATGGACTGAGATGTCCATCAATGGCATCATTCAGGACATCCATTTTTGCCATAGGGTTGACTACTCGGCTGCAAATTGATGTTAAGAGGTGTACCAGATTGTCCAAAAGCTTGACAGGATCTGTTTGCTCTCCCTCAAATGACTTCACTGCAACTGGATTGATTTCAAGAATGTCAGGTAGACATAGTTGGTCTTGTCCATGTACATGGTGTGGAGCACATCCACCATGTAGCAACGCTCACTGCCCTTGGTCAACTCAAAGTGGAGTTTCAGTTCTTCCCACTGGCTCAATATACGAGTTACCGCAGACTCATTCGATAGCCAACGTGTGGCAACACATTTGGTGACCTGCAGGGGTTTCTGGCCACAATTAATGGTGGCATACACTGCTTTGTACGCTTCGCGCCGTTTTGGGGAAATGGAAAACCAGTTGTAGGTTTCCCTGATTAAGTACTCAACACTCCTAGGGATGTTTTCTTGGATGCTGCACAGACAGCCAATTGTAAAGAATGGCACACATCACGGATGAGTACCAAATTGGGCAATGCACATTCTACCTTTAAAATCATGTGCACCCCGTTGTGTACCCAAGTCATCACAGATGCATTATTAGTGCCAATACTGTGAAGATTCTCTTTTTTAAGGTTGCACTTCTCAAGAAACTCAACTACCGCCTTGCTATTGATCTGGCATCGCCACCCTCCCAGACAACCAGCCTGAGAAATGTGGAACACACGGTTCTTTTTAGCACTGAAATACAGAATCACCACACCCAGGTATTTCGAGACACTGACATCAGTGGACTCATCCAAAAGGAGACTGAACTTCTCATCCCCACATCTGATGTTACCCTTTTGAGAAAATAAGGAGCCAGTATTCCCCTAATCATTTCTGTGCACTTGGTGCGGTGCATTTGGAAGTTTGTTGCTGCCACAGAATCTGAAAAGGCAACTTTGCAAGCCATACCTAAATGGTCGCATGCTAGCAGCGAACAATGCTCTGCAGTGGCCATTGCCATAGTAGCTTTTGCAGTTATCCACTTTTTTAACCAACTGTGGTAATGTAGACTGCGTGTGGGGTTGTACGGCTTTGAATTATTTATATGTTTTGCTGTAGCACAATGTTTTTTGATGGCATACATTTTTGCAAGCATATCGTGATTTGCAGTACGCACAGTATGCCCAACAATCATCCCCAATTACTGGCTTCAGCCCCTTTTAAATTCAGGTACAGACTCGCACTCTTTTCTGTACTTCTGGCTGTACAATTTTGATTGAGACATGTTGATTTATGTTGTAAGTTCTGTTCAAGATCTATTCGAACACATAACTACTGCTGCTGCAGTCAGCCAACAATGATTTGCAATTTGCTGAAATTGCTGTGGCCTGCTGCTGACGTCACTCACAATGCCTTTTGCAGCCAGGCACGTGTGTTGTGACAGAGAAAATCGGTTTTGTGTCATTTAGAGGGAAAAATATGTGCGTTTTAGCGTTTGAGTCATTTTTCAAAAGTTGCCACAAGTTCCAAATACATTTTTAAAATTAGCTACATTTGTTTTTAGGTGCTTGTTTGAAAAAAAGTTGCTAAATATAGCAACAAAATTGCTAAGTTGGCATCACTGCCTGAGGGTGTCTAGACCGCAGTCTGTCTCGGTCTGTCTCTCTCTTTCTCTTCTATGGTATAATGGCGTCTACAACAATTAAATGTGCATTCCGCCACCTACTGTGTGGGTGGATAATAAGGATCCCCAAAAATAACATATGGTAAAAATAAATCAAATATCACACAAACTACCAAAAAAGAAATGAACTAAACAAAATCAACCTGCTTTTCTGTAAAAACCTCATTCTAATCGACACAGCCACAGAATCCTCCTGTGAGGGCAGGACATTTCCTGTGACAAAAGTCTTGTAGTACTTCTGCTGTTGAAGTCTTGGAGCCCCAAAACCTCTCGGCTGCAGCAGATATTGGTACAAAGGCTGTGAGGTATTGTAGTTAATCATATCAAAGGTGGTAGCTCCGCTCACCGGTGAAGTGGAGCAGAGCATGCTGGGCAATCTCCAGCTCAGATAAGATCAGCTGGAAGAAACACCCACCATGGTTAGTGTTGGTGTGTAACTGTTAAATTCAGTCACCACCATGGTTAGTGTTGGTGTTATAACTGTATATTAAATTCAGTCACCCACACATGGTTAGTTTTGGTGTATAACTGTATATTAAATTCAGTTACCCCACCATGGTTAGTTTTGGTGTATAACTATATTAAATTCAGTCACACACCACCATGGGTTAGTGTTGGTGTATAACTGTATATTAAATTCAGTCACCCACACACATGGTTAGTTTTGGTGTATAACTGTAATATTAAATTCAGTTACCCCACTAGTGACTAGTTGCTTTGGTGTGGGTAAACTGATTAAAATTTCAGTCACCCCCACATGGTTATGTGGTGGAGTATATACTGTATTATTTGAAATTCAGTCATCCTACCATAGGTTAGTTTGGTTGGTAACTGTAATATTAAATTTCTATGTCAATCCCCACCATAGAGTATAGTTTGTGTTGTTAATCAGATATTAATTTCTAGATCACCTTTAATCCATCTCTTATGGCTCTACGTTGTGGTGTATAAACTGTTATAATTAAATTCAAGTCACCCCACCATGGGTTAGTGTTGGTGTATAACTGTAATATTTATTAATCAGAGCACCCCACCACATTGGATTAGTGTTTGATGTGTAACTGTATAATTAAATATAACAGTCACCCCCCCTATGTTAGTGTTGGTGTAAACTATAATTAAATTCAGGTGCACAACACCAACACCATAATTAGTTTTGATATTGGTGTGATACAACTATATAATTTAAATATCAGTCACCCGAACCAATGGTTATGTATGTTGGTGTGTAACGAGGTTCGTGACTTCATTAACTTTGAAAAGGTTTTAATTTTCTATTCAATTACAGAAGGAATTACCATGTTTTTTCCAGGGAGTTCTAGTGCAAATTATATCTAGGTTGAAAGGAAAGACGTTACCACTGATGGTAGACATCATCATGGTATTATCTATCCATGGGTGTATCTGTTCTGCACTCATCCTACCGTTTCGCCACCTAGAGACATAATCATGGTATTCTAATCCAGTTGGTGTTCTTGCTGCAATCTACCCAGTTCACGCAACTAGAGACATAACAGTATTGTATCTAACTACCAGGCGTTGGTGTCGTTGACTGCACTATCCAGTTCAATCCACTAGAAGAGCATATCAGGGTATTACTTAGTGGCTCACCATGGTTGTCATTCTCCGAGCTTGCACTCCCACCAGTTCCCACTAAGACGACGATAACAAGGTATTACTTTATCGCAAGTGGGTGTTTGCTGCACTAATTCCAGTTCACCAGAGACAATAAGGTTAATCATCTAGTGGGTTGTTTTCTGCTGGCGACTCTGCCCAGTTTATCAACCAACGTAAGAGAACATAACAGGTATTTGCTAAAATCCAGACTGTGTATCTGCTGCAACTGAATGCCAGGTCACGCCATAGAGCATACAAGGTATTCTGTCCAGTGGTGTTCTGCTGCACTATCCAGTTCACCACTAAAGACATACAGGTATTCTATTCCAGTGGTGTTCTGCTGCACTATCCCAGTTCACCACTAGAAACATACAGGTATTCTAATCCAGTGGTGTTCTGCTGCACTATCCCAGTTCACCACTAGAGACATAACAGGTATTTCTATCCAGTGGGTGTTCTGCTGAATCAGTTCATCGATATCTACCGTCCAAGTTTCTTGCTGAGTTCCACTTAGAGACATAAGGGTATTCTATCCAGTGGGTGTGTTCGCTGCACTATCCCAGTTCACCACTAGAGACATACAGGTATTCCTATCCAGTGGTGTTCTGCTGCACTATCCCAGTTCACCACTAGAGACATACAGGTATTCTATCGCAGTGGTGCTTCTGCTGCGATCCTATCCAGTTCACCACTAGACGACATACAGGTATTCTATCCAGTGGTGTTCTGTGGCACTATCCCAGTTCACCACTAGAGACATACAGGTATTCTATCCGTGTGTTCTGCTGACACTATCCCAATTCACCACTAAGAATCATACAGGTATTCTATCCAGTGGTGTTCTGCTGCACTATCCCAGTTCACCACTAGAGACATACAGGTATCTATGCCAGTGGTGTTCTGGTGCACTATCCAGTTCACCATAGAACATACAGGTATTCTATCCTACTAACTAGAAGAGGATAGATGTAGAAAAAGGGTGCGCTGTTTATTTTTATTTAACAAGGCAAGTCAGTGAAGAACAAATGACGGCTACCAAAAGGCGAATGGCGTCCTGCGGGACGGAGCCTGGGATTCAAAATAAATACAGTACATAAAGAGAGACCTAAGAGAACATAGCAAGGCAGCAACACAACACATCACAAGAGAGACAACACTACTATAAAGAGAGACCTAAGAGAACATAGCAAGGAGCAACACCCAACACATCATAGTAGCAACAATTACATGTTAGCCACGCACAAAAACATGGTACAAACATTGTGGCCACAGACGACAGCACAAAAGGCAGAGAGGTGGAGACAATACATCACCCAAAAATGGCACAATGAGGTTTGAGACGGATGGGAAGCGGACTATCATAATCTGCGTGGAAAATGTGTTGCATTCAATTAACTAGGTAGACCAGACCCAGCTGCTATAGAGAGCAGTTAAGTAAATGGCATCTTAGTTTGGGCCACCAACTCACGCCACGGTTCGTTGGACAAATCCTATGGGAATTTTTTTTGACATCAACACTGAAAACAAGATCTGTGGTAAATTCAGGCGTAAACCTTTTTCTGAGATCAGCTAACGGTCACACAATTGAAGCATTTGTACTGAAATTAAAAGCCCCTGCTATAATGGTCACGTTAACGGATCTCAGAAAATGTAGAATCTCCTAAAAGCCAATTTATGCTTGCAGGAAAATATGATCGGTGCCATATGACTGGTGTGACGCAGACCAGTACTAAACGGCACACAATATGAACTGTACAGGACGGCTTTTCTCCTGTTATTCACCAAAATTTTAATATAAATGCAGTCCCGGATTAGGCTCAATCTGTGTCCGGGAAACTAGCCTCAAGCGCAAACGCTCATACCTTATAGTGAGCCCAAATTCTCTACCACTGTGCTTCACGGCCAACAGATGGGGTTAAAAAACCCGATTGTGTCCACCGTAGGTATGGTTGAAAGAACCAGAGGTTACTCATTTGGGGGGATTTCGGGACTACAAGCTGGCACATTAATGTCCATGATACCACCCGTTAAATATACTGGAATTTACTTTGAATTAACGCTTTATTTAGCCACCATCTTTAGCGGTTTTGATATCAGTGTAAACCAAGTCTGTTCCATATATTTGCTATAAAATTGTCCCACCGTATCGTGAAAGTACACTCCATGACGAAACATGCATCTCACAATAAATTCCTCCCAAAAACACAACGGCTTAAAATAATTCAGTCAACTTTCTATAGCCAGTGAACAATGTCAATCCCCGTAACGTGTGCATGTTTATAACCACCTAGAATAACTACATAATGATATGAAGGAAATGTCACATTGTTCAGTATTGATTTCAGACCACATGGTTCATTCAAAATGGCCAAATTCACCAAGTCTGATTTACTACCACCAAGAACGAAAAATACAACGAGCATTAATTTGTAGATTTATTTATACATCAAAACAGTCACTGGGTTGAATTGACTTGGCCTGGTTTTCCCCAGTTCCAACGAGACGTCCCACTTCCTTGCTGACCAAACAGGAGTGCAAGAGGGCTTCCCGGTGTACAACAGGAGAGCTAGAGGGAAAATAGGGTGAGAATTAAACCCTGGTGATACTGTTGGGACTAATACACAAGGTATGAGATGACTTGATCAGAGAGTAACCAATCAGTCAGCGTTACATCAGACTGGGGCGGTAATGATGACTCATCACGTCAGAGTATGTAGTTTATAACAAATTGCATGGGTCAGTGTGATGAACGAGGCGGCAGGTAGCCTAGTGGTTAGAGAGTTGGGCCAGTAACCGAAAGGTTTGCTAGATCAAATCCTCGACCTGACAAGGTAAAAATCTGTCGATCTGCACCTGAACAAGGCAGTTAAACCCACTGTTCCTAGGCTGTCATTGTAAATAAGTTCTTAACTGACTTGCCTAGTTAAAAAGTTACATAAAATACCAAAAATAAAGAGGAACATGCAACATTACATTAAGAACATCTTCCTTATACTTCGCTTCAGCAGCCAACGAGATCTAAAGAGACAGAACAGTTTTAAAACCAAATAATCCCAATCTTATTTTACTAGACTACATTCAGAGCATTCTGAAACCAGATCAGGAGTGTCTAGTTCAGTCATTGCAGCCATCCGGCCAGTGGTCCAGGGTCTGGGATCAAGCCCCCACCCAGTCACCTTCCCTCCAGGCAGGCAGCCCACCTTACTCCTGCCCCAGGCAATGAGAGCAGGCTTGTCAGTGTCTGCCCAACCCACAGGAGGACCGATGGGAAACCTGCGTTGATGCCAGCCACAGAGCACCGGACAGAAGCCAACCAACTGTCAAGACAGAAGTTCATCACATACAGCATTCCAGAATGTTCCATGTGGTGGGTGTGAGCTGTAGTTAACCGTTCATGGGAATTGTAGTTCCCTCAGATATGTTAATGAGTAGGTAGAAGGTAAATGGAGTTTGTAGCAAGTGCAAGAGGTGAAAGGTCAGTGAGTGAAGAGGCTGTAAAAACACAATCATACACACCTTCCTGAAGACTGAAGACCCACCAGGACATCAACTGGGGGAGGAGAGTTGAGGGATAATTAAGTGGTATTGTAAGAACTAGTGGTCAGACGTTAGATCAGTCTACAGCACAGCATTATCTAATCCTGGGGACCCACCACTCCTCTGGGTCCCCAGGACCAGAACTCACTGCTATAGTGTAGATCAGTTCACTAACCAATCAGTCAGCTTAACATCAGACTGGGGCGGTAACAGGAAATCATCACTTCTACATTATAAAGGACAGAAGTAAAGTCGATCATACACACCCTGTGGTTCAGTAACAGGCATCTTCTAGTGACCAGTCTGGTACCACCATCAGGACCTGAAGGAGAAGAATCCAAATAAACATGCTGAACAGCACTACATTAAAGACTGCTTTATTGTCTGATAGATCAGAGGGGTAACCAATCAGCTGGGGAGGTAACACGACTATCTAACAGACAACTGATCCTAGACCAGCACTACCACCCTGAGAGACTAAATATGGGAAAGTGCTGACAAGGGACCTGTACTAAATCAGGACACGAGTTATTTGGAAGTCAGTATTCTAACCTCAATCCTGCTTAAACTGTATTGACGGTACTGCATGAAAATATATAAATTAACTGACTACATCCTGAGTGGCCCATCCACCCCAGTGACTTGTGCTGCTACTAGCATTTCATGAATGATTCTGCATCTACTTCTTGATATTAAATCAAATGTCAGCCATTTTGGATCGACAATCCAAAGCCAAAGTATATTGTGTGTGAGTCTCTGGTCCCATCAGACAGTTGGTAACCCCAACCAGCTGTCCCCTTGTTGCCCTGGCAACGCCAGTGGGTCCACCTTCGCAGGTTCTGTCGTCGACGCAGGGCGTAAGACACGTGCGGGTGTCATCACTAGGAGCCAGAGTCACCACGACTACCAAACATCAACAGTTCACTCGTTTGCAGTCATTTAACACGACTGGTTATAGCTTGTGGCTAAGGAAGAGGCTCTGGTTAAGATACAATGACTAGAGATTCATTTCCCATGACAATTACCGAACGTACTCATTAACCAAAACTCACCAGTGTAGTTGGCATCACGACTCCTTGTTCAGCCACATACAGAGGAAACCTAAGACAAAAGCTTCAAGATAATGTCTTGGTGGGGACCAGATACCAGGCAGGCACATGGAGGGGGTTAGACATAACATATGTAGCCTTTATGACAGGTTACGTAGCCCTCTGCTGAAGTCAGCTATTCCTTTCCTCAACAGGAGTTCAGACGAACCAGATTCCAAAGAGAATATTCATCATGTTCAGCAGAAGGACGGGATCCCTCAAACATGTTGCGTTCAGCTAAACTGTACAAATAAAAAAGTGGATGGAAATTTTAGTTACATTACCCAATAAAATAAATTCTTTTAAAAAAGGAAATTCAAACTTCACATTGAACTACCCCTTTTAAGGACCAAATTAAAGACTGGTGTTAAAATAATCCATTTAGACTGATGATCCATACCTGCATAGCAAGACCTGATAGACCTGAAGGATATGCTATTCTTGATACTATTTGAATGGAACCATATAAGTCTGGAGGGGTGAGAATAATGCAGGAGAATAGACCACCAAAGTAAAAGATAAAAAAAATAATTGTTCTATATTTTTGTTGTCCACAACAGCCGCGTAACAATGTGTGTGCAAAGTTACACTCAAGAATGAGAGAGCTACAAATATTGGTATGAATTCCCAGGTGTCCCTCACGAGTTTCCCAAATGTACCCAAGTGGATAAATTGGTTCCATTTGAAAGTACATATACCTATAGAGACATACTAAAATGCCTTTAATAATAAAGTTTACACACTCCCAGGAATGTCGATTACGTACATGGATCATAAGCATCCCGACATAAAAAGTTACTAACAGGAGACGCGACAGAACGCTGAACCAATTGCCTCCCAAAACACGAGTGAACTATTAAAGATAAACGGCCAAGTTAGCAGCCAACACTGATCTAATGTCAGAAGTGTAACACACCACAAAACTGAGTGAAAAAAACTACTACTTACAATAGTAAGTTAGTATTCAGAACACCCACAGTCCTCTACACCAGATTGGACTGCTGATGCCAGGCCCATTAGCGTCTCTCTCTGTTGGTAAAGCGAGGGTAACACCTCTACACCAGATTGAGCTGCTGATGCCAAGGGCCCATAAGCAGCTCTCTCTGCTGTAAAGCAGAGGTAACACCTCTACACCAGATGAGCGTGCTGATTGCCAAGTCCATAGCAGTCTCGTCTCTGTTGTAAAGCAGAGGGTAACACCTCTACACCCAGATTGAGCTTGCTGATTGCCAAGTCCCATAGCAGCTCTCTTCTGTTGTAAAGCAGAGGGTAAACCTCTACCACCAGATTGAGCTGCTGATGCCAAGTCCCATAGCAGTCTCTGCTCTGTTGTTAAGCAAGGTAACCACCTCTACACCAGATTGAGCTTGCTGATGGCCAAGTCCCACAGCAGTCTCTCTCTGTTGTAAAGCAGAGGGTAACACCTCTACACCAGATTGAGCTGCTGATGCCAAGGTCCATAGCAGTCTCTCTCTGTTGTAAAGCAGAGGGTAACTGCACAAGTACTGCAGGCGATTGGAGATTTCTTGTGGCACAGAGTACAACGACGCCTTCCTACTGAGCCCTTTTGGCCCTGAGGCACATTCAGGTCTGCAGTGATGTATTTTGGCAGGTGAACATCACTGGAGGCAGGAGTAGAGAGGACAGAGGTAGAGCGGACAGAGGTAGAGCGGACAGAAGGTGCTGCAGTGGACTTTGTGCCGCAGTCAGCAAGCTCCTGGATGAGCAGCTCTCTGAAGGCTAGCTGTGTCATGGGMGTCTMTCCACAGATCTTAGCCTTCTCCTTCTGGAGGATGAATGCATTCACCACAGCAATGTCGATGAAGTGATAGAASAATGTCTTGTACCATTTCWTTGTCTTGTGGAGAACATTGTAGTAGCCTATCAGAGCGTCTGACAGGTCCACACCTCCCATGCTCTTYTTGTAATCCTTCACAGCAGCTGGAACGGGGACATCTTTCTTGGTCCATGTCCCATTAGCGTCCTTCGCACGCCTGCGGATGTGATCGCCACTGTACYATTTGTGGATACTGGAGCACATGACCACCTCTCTGGCATCCATCCACTTRACAAAGAGCAGGTCATCTTTACGAATCCATCGTATGGTACCCCTTTCAGCCCTCTTAGGCATGTCGTTTACTTTTGTTTTGGGAAAACCCACTCCGTTGGGACGAATGGTTCCACAAGACCATACATTCAGCTTCCTCAGGTCTYTAAARAGGGTAGYGCTTGTGTAAAAGTTYTCCACAAACAYTTTGTAGCCCGTCCCCAGCAGTGGAAYATCCAATAATTTCATWACGGAATCATAACCAAGTCCCATACCGGTGGCTGAGATGGACTTSCCCTCATAAACAAAGAAATTCCAAGTGTAGGCACATGCAGAATCTGCCAAAACAAACAGCTTGTAACCCCATCTTGTTGGCTTGTTAGGCATATATTGRTTGATGCCAATTCTGGCCTTTGAGGCTACCATCCMCTCATCGATGGACAGGTTCTGGGAAGGCTGAAAATMGGTCTTGCAGGCCTCAACAATGCTGGAGTAGAGAGGTTTGATTTTGKAGAGCCTATCAAAGCTTGCTGTGCCCTTCTTCTTGTCATTGTTYTCGTCAGCTTGTGGGTCACTYATATGAAGCGCCCGCGAGARYGTCAGAAACCTCMTACKAGACATGARAGTTGRAGGGAAAGGCAGTTGGTAGAGTCTTGAGCTTCTCCAGTAGTCCTTCAGGGTTTTCAACTTCACAAGCCCCATATAAATGACCAGTGAGATGTAACAGTACAGGTCTTGGATGGAAATGGGCTTCCATGCCTCTTTCTTGCCTGCTTGCTTCTTAGCCCCATACTTGTTGGTGTTCGACACAAGCAAATCAAGAACTGACGAGGAGAAAAACATCTGGAAAAGATTAAGGGGGCTGTACTTTCCAGTCATGTCCAGCTGAGGTCCTGGCTGCCTTTTAGGTCGAAATGTTGGTCGAAGTGGCTCCACATCATCCTCTAGCACAGTGCGCCAACGGTCCTCTCCCTCGGTGGTAGTTGCCGCTGGTACACTGGCCCTCCTCCGCTTCTGGTCTGGACTCATAACACCTCTAGATGGCCAGGTGGGTGTGGAGCCAGAGACAGCAGCAGGGGTCAGACTGGAGGAGCCAGTTCCTATGTTTGAATGAGTGTGGGATGGACTTGAATGTGGTTTCTTTGGAGATGGCTCCCAGATGTCATCGGAGTCTCTACCTCTATTGAGGATAAAATATAAATTAAATGTTTAGAACTCAAGTTTCCTATTACTTATTTTATTTAACCTTTATTTTAGCAAGGAGTGAGCACTGCATCAATACATCAAATACACAACACTCATCTATATTATATAGAGTATGGGGAACACAATCACTATGATGAAATATGTGGACCAATAAGCAGTAAGACACTCAAAAACAACAGCATGTCATATCCAACAGAAAATACACTTGGGCTATGCTAATACATTGTATGCCTCAGGTCTATATATATATATATATCTCAAATGAATATGCAACCATTTAAACATCTGCATTAGCATGAGAAGCAAAAACCTATTTTACTTACTGATCTAAAAGTGGATCTTCTCCTTCCAAAAATATTTCTTCCTCACTGGAATCAAAACTGTATTCACTCATGGAGTCCTCATCCATCAGTTCTGTGTCACTCTCCCAGTCCATTTCTGCAATGTTCTCATCCAAATGTGTAAACTTGGACTTCGATGTAGCTTTTCCACTAGTAGTAGCCATGTTTTCTTTTTTTAGTTTTGAGAAAAGTTTGTAGAAGAGAACGAACCACTGCGTATCATTAACRACCGTGAGTCCTGTTTGCTTTCACCAGAGAATGAACACTGTTGCCCACAGCTCTAGCATGARGGTTGTTTGTAGTACAAAAGGCGTRCACATGCTGCTGGAAYGCCCAGCTCATTGGCTATCTAGCTTGATCGCTTTCAAAATGATAGGTGGTCCTTGGACCAAGACTCTGTCAATCAAGTGAGCACCGCTGGTCTCATTGGTGCCTAACGACGGCTTACCTTCATTAGGCTAATTGACGTGTTGTGTAGCCAATATGTCAGAGGTGAATGTATCAAACAAGTTGCATTGATAAGTGTTCTGTTGTTGTGCACTATTCCCAAACAATAGCATGGTATTTTGTCCCGCTGTAATAGCTACTGTAAATTAGACACTGCGGTTAGATTAACGAACATTTAAGCTTGTTGACGATATAAGACATGTCGATGTCCCGGAAAGTTGGCTGTTGTTCAGAATGCCTTTCTAGTCACATACTGAGCAGCAGCGTTCCAGATTTCAGGACACTGATCCTGTAGAGGTTTAAAAGCAGCCCAGAACAGCCATCTTGTTTCAGGACAGTCAACTGTAAAACAAAAAAAAGAGGACATTTAACTCGACTCCTCAGCAGGGTGTCAGGTCATTTAGCATCAACAGGAATTCAGACAAACGAGATTATAAAAAGGTTTATCATGTGGTTGCAGAGAACGATTGTTATTCTGGGAAAGACCTCCCTTTCTAGTGCACTACTTCTGACTAGGGCCCTTAAAGCTCGGGTCAAATGTAGTGTACTACAGAGGGCGCCATTTGGAACAGTTTCAGAACCACAACTTACCAGTATGTTGGAGTCCAACGCTGCAATTCCACTGACCACAGCACTCAAACCCTGGAGAATACAAGGCAAACATTTTATTAGCGTGCTGATTGAGAAACCTGGATTTTCACAAAGCGCATCAGTGTCGTGGTCTGGAATCAGGTATTCTATAGAAGGAATCACAAAATAATGTTAGTATTAGTTTGGCTTCTGTGAGAGGATAGAAGGTTCTTAAATAGAGCCCATCAGATCAAACAGTAGCTTCACAAAATAATTATAATAATCTGACATATCCTTGTCTTTGAGGATCATCATTTACAGACAGTCACTTACGAGTCATTTACCACATCCTGAACGTCCACCCCAAAGTGCACTTCCCCACTAAAGCTAGCACAATGACTGGAAGTCTTACAGGTATGTTCTAGCATGCTAGCTGATAACCATATACTTCACAGCTGCGCTAATGCTAGTTAATTTTCACTTATGAAACTACCTTTATCTTCTCTCATAATGGACACAGAAATTGTATCCACTGATTTGGGAAGTAGATTAAGGCCTCTGCCAAAATCCTTAAGTATCCCTTTAAGGTGAAGGGCTGAGAAGCGGGACAACCAGGAGGAAAATTACAGAGTTCCATTTGTGAACAGACAACGCGCAGGCATATAGAAACCGATATTGGTAGCGTCGTAAATGGAACCGTATTTCCAATACCGTGTAACGTACGCTAACCCCATTCTGTACAAATGTGCATAACCGCAACATTCAAAAGAGGCTGCAAAGAAAACTAATTTGACTGTGTTGACATCAAAATCTGGGGTGTGAAATACATTTCTATTCAAGCGTTGATTGACATGGTAATGGCTCTATAGTATTGGAGAAAAGTTGAAAAAAACGGACCCCTCCGACGCTGTATGTTACATCGTGTCATGGCGTAACGTACAGCACGCATAAAGCAACTAATTCTGTCTTACAGCCTCTCTCCACCAGGTGTAGCATTTCCCTCACCGTTTGAAAACAAGAAAGGGACAGGATAAGGGGGGATACCTCGTCATTTTTTGCATCATCACTGCAAGCTATCATGACTCAAAAGCCGCTGAACACTTCTGAAGATCACTTTGGCACCGCCCTAAAAACCTGATTCAAATTTGGCAAATCTTCAAATAGGCATGTAATGGCACATTATATATACTCTTTATAGGGTTTAATTACATTTTAAAGGCGATAAGTTGGACAGGTCGAGTGAAAAAAGAAGTTTCCCCACATGACATCATCGCTTCAGATGCGCGAGTGTTGCTAAAATAAATGTTGGAATCCATGTTATTCAATTATTGCACCGACATTGCTAGCGCACGTCAACGAGCGTCTGCGTTGCCAAGGGCTCAAATAGAAGTCATTCCTATTTCTGACGCAGACGCGCTGCAAGTCCTGCCTCTCCCATCTCCTCATTGGTTTATAGAAGCAGGGACACACGTGCCATCTCCTCATTGGTTAAACCCACGTGGGTGATTGAAAGACGAGCTGTGTTGCTGGTTGTCATGGTAATATTATGGAAGTGTAGATGCCAATCACCATATAACTTCAAAGATGAAAAAGCCTGGAAGAAGGAGAGATGACTAGAAACGAGTCGGTTGACCGTTTTATGTGTGGATTAATTGCCGGAGTAGAGGACCTTGTGCATTTCAGGTAAAATAACAACTCAATGTTTATATCGCAGGAAAAATTAGCTAGCAACAGCAAGCTAGCTAAATTGCCCTTCATGTTTAATGCTTTTCGACCTGTCCCCAAATTAATGTAATTGGTTCAGTTTGTTTTGATATTTTAACCTGCGTGTCGTGATTGGGTTTGGTGTGGGGGGGACATATTATATTTATGCACGATGGTGCATGTGCGCAGCCGGTTTGGGTTCCGTGTCCCGCAATAGGTTTAGAATCCCCACCCGTATTACGTTTTTTGGGCGCTAAAATAAGGTCAGTTGTACGGACCCGCGCGACGTACAAAAGTGAGTTGGTTTACGTTACAACTTTTGACCAGAGCAATGTTCATTTTAGTTAACTAGGCAAGTCAGTTAGGAACAAACTCGTATTTACTATGATGGCCTACCAAAAAGACTCCTGGGGAAGGGGAGCTGGGATTTGTTTTATTTTAATATTTTGGACAAATCACGAAAGACGCCACACCAAGTGATGCCAATTTAGCAATTTTGTTGCTAGATTTAGCAACTTTTCAGACTACCCTGGCAACTTAATTTTTTTCAAATCAGCAACTAGCAACAAATTTAGCTACGTTTAAACATTTATTTTGAACTTTTAGCAACTTTTGAAAAGTGACTCGAACGCTAAAATGCACACTTTCCTTCTAAATGACACAAACGATTTTCTCTGTCACACACTGTCACAACACACGTGTCTGGCTGCAAAAGTGCATTGTGAGTGACGTCACCAGCAGGCGCTCAGCTCGTGCACAGGCAGCAGCAATTTCAGCAAATTGCAAATCATTGTTGGCTGACTGCAGCATCATCATTAGTACGGGTTCGACGAGACAAACCCAATTAATATAGTTGGTCACGAATGTTTGATCTTCAACAGAACTTATAACATCAATCAACATGTCTCAATTAAAATTGTACAGAAAAGAGTGGGAGTCTGTACCTGAACAAATGTCAAATCAATTTGAGTAACGTTATTGTATATTCTGCGTCACATCAACCTGCCTCTAGCAACTTACCCTGAAAATTAGTTGGCAACACCGGCCACACCATAACATAAAGTTAGACCTAAAACAGAGCACGGTACCAACATGGCAGCAGCACAAAACATGGTACCAACATTATTGGGCAGACAACGTGCAGGCATATAGAACCCGATACCGGTAGAGTCGGAAATGGAACCTTATTTCCAATACCGTTTGACGTTACTACTTTTGACCAGATCAACGTTAATAAGTAGTACACTATTGAGAATAGGGTGCCATTAGCGCAGCAACGACAGTCGAATCAGGGGCCAAATGCTACTCAGAATCTGGTAAGTTTCTTCTTCAAAGGCTGATTCGGTAAGAGAGTGATGGTGCAGTCACTCCTAACTGGAAAGCTATTCTGATAGCTAACACCAACATGGCACGTGGTAAGCTAGGTGATAACAAAAACCACCAAACTAGCCAGTTGGCAAACTAACGTTTGTATCGTTTTACTGCAGCAGAGTGAGTCGTTGTACCATGCATGGCAGACATTTCAGTAATATGCAACTTACCTGATATGCATATTCTCTACCGAGTCATCGGCATCTTGAAAGGAGTAAAATAAAGTTTACACACAGAGGAGAAACCACAACAACCCGCTCACTGGAATGAAAATCCTTGAATGACCAGATGTCGCTGTCCCTCCTCCTCCTCCTACTTCTTCTATGGTATAATGGCGTTCGCAACAATTAAATGTGCATTCCGCCACCTACTGTGCGGGTGGATAATAAGGATCCCAAAAAAGGAAAACATTTGGGTAAAAATAAATAAAATATCATACAAACTACCAAAAAAGAAATTAACTAAATAAAATCAACCTGCTTTTCTGTAAAAACCTCCTTCTAATCAGGTCCAACACAGCCTCAGAATCCTCCTGTGAGGGCAGGACATTTCCTGGTGACAAAAGTCCTTGTAGTCCTGCTCGGCAAAATCTTCTCTGGCTTTTATTATTATTATTTTTTAGCTATTTCACCTTTATTTAACCAGGTAGGCCAGTTGAGAACAAGTTCTCATTTACAACTGCGACCTGGCCAAGATAAAGCCAAGCAGTGTGACACAGACAACAACACAGAGTTACACATGGAATAAACAAACGTACAGTCAATAACACAATAGGGGAAAAAAGGAAGTCTATATACAGTGTGTGCAAATGGCATAAGGAGGTAAGGCAATAAATAGGCCATAGTAGCAAAGTAATTACAAATTCGCAGATTAACACTGGAGTGATAGATGGGCAGATGATGGTGTGTAAAGTCGTGATACTGGTGTGCAAAAGAGTTGCAGAAGATATAATGATATCCAGCCTCTTAGTCTTCTTGGACACTTGTCCTGTACAATTAATCACTGTGGCTATAAATACCACAAAATCCACCTTCACAATGAGTTTATCCAGATCAACCGATTTGATAGTTTGTGTGTATGCATTGAAATGTAGGCTATGCGTGCCTTTTTAAAAATGTATGTAGTTCTGTCCTTGAGCTGTTCTTGTCTATTGATGTTCTGTATTATGTCATTCTGTATTATGTTAAATGTTTCATGTGGACCCCAGGAAGAGTAGCTGCTGCTTTTGCAACAGCTAATGGGGATCCTAATAAAACACCAAATACTTTATTAAATTCAGTCACTCCACCATGGTTAGTGTTGGTGTGTAACTGTATATTAAATTCAGTCACCCCACCATGGTCAGTGTTGGTGTATAACTGGATATTAAATTCAGTCACCCCACCATGGTTAGTGTTGGTATGTAACTGTATATGAAATTCAGTCACCCCACCATGGTTAGTGTTGGTGTAAACATATTAAATTCAGTCACCCCACCATGGTTAGTGTTGGTGTGTAACTGTTAAATTCAGTCACCCACCCTGGTAGTGTTGGTGTATAACTGTATATTAAATTCAGTCACCCCACCATGGTTAGTGTTGGTGTAACTGTATATTAAATTCAGTCACCCCACCATGGTTAGTGTTGGTGTATAACTATATTTAAATTCAGTCACCCACCATGGTTATGTTGGTGTATAACTGTATATTAAATTCAGTCACCCCACCTGGTTAGTGTTGGTGTATAACTGTATATTAAATTCAGTACCCCACCATGGTTAGTGTTGGGGTATAACTATATTAAATTCAGTCACCCCACCTGGTTAGTGTTGGTGGTATAACTGTATATTAAATTCAGTACCCCACCATGGTTAGTGTTGGTGTATAACTATATTAAATTCAGTCACCCCACCATGGTAGTGTTGGTGTATAACTATATTAAATTCAGTCACCCCACCATGGTTAGTTGTGTGTATAACTATATTAAATTCAGTCACCCCACCATGGTTAGTGTTGGTGTATAACTATATTAAATTCAGTCACCCCACCATGGTTATGTTGGTGTATAACTATATTAAATTCAGTCACCCCACCATGGTAGTGTTGGTGTATAACTATATTTAAATTCAGTCACCCCACCATGGTTAGTGTTGGTGTATAACTATATTAAATTCAGTCACCCCACCATGTTGAGTTGTTAAACTGTATATTAAATTCAGTTACCCCACCATGGTTAGTGTTGGTGTATAACTATATTAAATTCAGTCACCCCACCATGGTTAGGTGTGGTGTATAACTGTATATTAATTCAGTCACCCCACACTAGTGTTGTGTGTTGTGTATAACTGTATATTAAATTCAGTCACCCCACCATGGTTAGTGTTGGTGTATAACTATATTAAATTCAGTCACCCACCATGGTTAGTGTTGGTGTATAACTGTATATTAAATTCAGTCACCCCACATGTGTAGTGTTGTGTGTATAACTATATAAATTCATCACCCCACCATTGAGTGTGGTGTATAACTATATTAAATTCAGTCACCCCACCATGGTTATGTTGTGTATAACTATATTAAATTCAGTCACCCCACCATGGTTAGTGTTGTGTATAACTATATTAAATTCAGTCACCCCACCATGTGAGTGTTGGTGTATAACTGTATATTAAATTCAGTCACCCACCATGTTAGTGTGGTGTATAACTGTATATTAAATTCAGTCACCCCACCATGGTTAGTGTTGGTGTATAACTGTATATTAAATTCAGTCACCCCACCCTGTTAGTGTTGGTGTATAACTTTATATTAAATTCAGTCACCCCACCATGGTTGTGTTGGTGTATAACTGTATATTAAATTCAGTCACCCCACCATGGTTAGTTTTGGTGTATAACTGTATATTAAATTCAGTCACCCACCATGGTTAGTGTTGGTGTATAACTGTATATTAAATTCAGTCACCCCACCATGGTTTGTGTTGGTGTATAACGTATATTAAATTCAGTCCCCCACCATGGTAGTTTTTGGGTATAACTGTATATTAAATCAGTCACCCCACCATGTTTGTGTTGGTGTATAACTGTATATTAAATTCAGTCACCCCACCATGGTTAGTTTTGGGTGTAACTGTATATTAATTCAGTCACCCACCATGGTTAGTGTTGTGTGTAACTGTATATAAATTCAGTCACCCCACCATGGTTAATGTTGTGTGTAACTATATTAAATTCAGTCACCCACCATGGTTAGTGTTGTGTGTAAACTGTATATTAAATTCAGTCACCCCACCATGGTTAGTGTTGTGTATAACTATATTAAATTCAGTCACCCACCATGGGTAGTGTTGGTGTATAACTATATTAAATTCAGTCACCCCACCTGGTTATGTTGGTGATAACTGTATATTAAATTCAGTACCCCACCATGGTTAGTGTTGGTGTATAACTATATTAAATTCAGTCACCCCACCCTGGTTAGTGTTGTGTATAACTGTATATTAAATTCAGTTACCCCACCATGGTTAGTGTTGGTGTATAACTATATTAAATTCAGTCACCCACCATGTTAGTGTTGGTGTATAACTATATTAAATCAGTCACCCCACCATGGTTTAGTGTTTGGTGTATAACTATATTAAATTCAGTCACCCCACCATGGTTAGTGTTGGTGTATAACTATATTAAATTCAGTCACCCCACCATGGTTAGTGTTGGTGTATAACTATATTAAATTCAGTCACCCCACCATGGTTAGTGTTGGTGTATAACTATATTAAATTCAGTCACCCCACCATGGTTAGTGTTGGTGTATAACTGTATATTAAATTCAGGCACCCCACCATGGTGTGTTGTGTATAACTAGTATATTAAATTCAGTCACCCCACCATGGTTAGTTTTGGTGTATAACTGTATATTAAATTCAGTCACCCCACCATGGTTTGTGTTGGTGTATAACTGTATATTAAATTCAGTCACATGGTTAGTTTTGGTGTATAACTATATTAAATTCAGTCACCCCACCATGGTTAGTGTTGGTGTGTAACGGTTTGACTTCATGTCTTGAAAAGGTTTTAATTTCATCACTACAGAATAATACCATAACATACAGTTTTCCAGGGAGTTCTAGAAACCAGTTGAAGGAAAACTCCATCCAAAAACCATCTTTTAGTATTTGTTTCATTAGTCCATTGTAACATAGTCCCAAAATGTTTTGCTTCTCAATAATCAAGTTCTCAAAATATGTTACTTTCAAAATACAGAAATCCCCATATGATGCATTTTGCAAATACCAAAAGACTTAGAAGTGTGTTCTGCTGCACTATCCCAGTTCACCACTAGAGACATACAGGTATTCTATCCAGTGGTGTTCTGCTGCACTATCCCAGTTCACCACTAGAGACATACAGGTATTGTATCCTACTAACTAGAAGAGGATAGATGTAGAAAAAGGGTGCGCTGATTTATTTAACCTTTAACTAGGCAAAATAACAAATTCTTATTTACAATGACCGCTACCAATTGGCGAAAGGCGTCCTGCGGGGACGGAGCCTGGGATTCAAAATAAATACAGTACATATAGAGAGACCTAAGAGAACATAGCAAGGCAGCAACACATCATAGTAGCAACAATACATGGTAGCAGCACAAAACATGGTACAAACATTAGTGGCCACAGACGACAGCACAAAAGGCAAGGTGGAGACAAAACATCACACAAATGGCAAAATGAGGTTTGAGACGGATGGGAAGCGGGACTATCATTCGCTGGAAAATGTGTTGCATTCAATTAACTAGGTAGACCAGACCCAGCTGCTATAGAAAGCAGTTAGTAATGGCATCTTGTTGGGCACCAACTCCGCCACGGTTCGTTGGACAAATCCTCTGGGAAAATGTTTTAACACTGAAAACAAGATCTGTGGTAAATTCAGGCGTAAACCTTTTTCTGAGATCAGCTAACGGTCATACAATTGAAGCATTTGTACTGAAATTAAAAGCCCCTGCTATAATGGTCACGTTAACGGATCTCAAAATGTAGAATCTCCTAAAAGCCAATTTATGCTCGACAGGAAAATATGATCGGTGCCATATGACTGGTGTGACGCAGACCAGTACTAAACGGCACACAATATGAACTGTACAGGACGGCTTTTTTCTCCGATTATTCACCAAAATTCTAATATAAAGTCCCGGGTAAGGCTCAATCTGTGTCCGGGAAACTAGCCTCAAGCGCAAAAGCTCATACCTTGTAGTGAGCCCAAATTCTCTACCACTGTGCTTCACGGCCAACAGATGGGGTTAATGGCGCTACATGGTCAAAAACCCTACTGTTTCCACCGTAGGTATGGTTGAAAGAACCAGAGGTTACTCATTTGGGGGGTTTTTGGGACTACAAGCTGGAACATTAATGTCCATACCACCCGTTAAATATACCGGAATTTACTTTGAAATAACGCTTTATTTAGCCACCATCTTCAGCGGTTTTGATACCAGTGTAAACCAAGTCTGTTCCATATATTAGCTATAAAATTGTCCCACCGTATCGTTAAAGTACACTCCATGACGAAACATGCATCTCACAATAAATTCCTCCCAAAAACACAACGGCTTAAAATAATTCAGTCAACTTTCTATAGCCAGTGAACAATGTCAATCCCCGTTACGCGTGCATGTTTATAACCACCTAGAATAACTACATAATGATATGAAGGAAATGTCACATTGTTCAGTATTGATTTCAGACCACATGGTTCATTCAAAATGGCCAAATTCACCAAGTCTGATTTACTACCACTGAGAAAGAAAAATTGGACAAGCATTAATTTGTAGATTTATTTACACATCATAACAGTCACGGGGTTGAATTGACTTGGCCTGGTTTTCCCCAGTTCCAACAAGACGTCCCACTTCCTTGATGACCAAGAGGGCTTGCCAGTGTACAACAGGAGAGCTAGAGGGAAAATAGTGAGATGACTTGGGTCAGTGTGATGATCAAAGAGGAACATCCAACAGTACATTAACAACATCTTCCTAATATTGATCTGCCCCCCCTTTTCCATTATAATATATAGTCTTGGCCAAAAGTTGAGAATGGCAATACAAAGGATTTAAATCCTTTGTATTGCCAATGGTAGGTGCCAGGTAGACCGGTTTAGCTCAAATGAAACACTGCTGGGTTTGTCAAGAGCAACAGTCTCTTATGTGTATCAACACTGGTCCACCACCCAAAGGACATCCAGCTAACTTGACTCCAATGCCGACCCACAGTTGTGTCACGGGCCAACAGCCCTGTGGAACGCTTTCAGACCCCTTGTAGACAACTGAGGCTGTTCTGAGGGCAAACTCAATATTAGGAAGGTTTAATGTCCTCTATACTCAGTGTATWATAATACTGGAACCGTAAGTCATTCCCACTACACACCTTCCCGCTCCACCAGCACAGCAACACTTCAGCAGCCAACGAGCTCTAAAAAGACAGAACAGTTTTAAAACCAAATAAAACCAATCTTAGATTACCAGACTACATTCAGAGCATTCTGAAACCAGATCAGGATTTTAGTTAAGTCATTGCAGCCATCCAGCCAGCAGTCCAGGGTCTGGGATCAAGCCCCCACCGTCACCCTCCCTCCAGGCAGGCAGCCCACCTTACCCCTGTCCCGGAGACACAGGAGCAGGCTTGTCAGTGTCTGCCCAACCCACAGGAGGGCCGATGGGAGGCCAGACCTTTATCCAGCCCAGAGCACAGGACAGGATTGCCACCTGACTGGTATGGTTGAGTCGTGTGTTCATCATTTACAACATTCCAGAATGCTTCATGTGGAAGGAGAATTAAGATGCTGTCAAAAGTCACACCTTTCCAAACACGGCAGACACTAGGACCTCAACCAGGGGGGCAGAAACCTAGAGGGAGAAAGTAGGAAAGCATGAAGTGACATTGTAAGACCTTGTAGTCAGACATGAGATCAGTCTATAGCAGTGTATTCTAATCCTGGGGACCCAAAACTGTCAACAAGTGTTTCCCCCCSAGAACTAGGCTTGGGTGGTCTACCAGGGTATTTGGAAAACAGGGTTTCACCAATAACATTTACATTATTTCTATGAAGTTTATATTGATAGCTACTTATGTATTTTACAGTAGGTCCAGTCACATGGTGTTTGTTTACAAGAATGAGACCAGAGCATTGTGAGACCCTCACTGTTGACCAGGTGATCTAATTACAGGACAGAATTCACAACTCAACGTGTTAAGTGTTAATATGCTGGGACAGCACTGCCAGTGAAAACCTGAATACCACCTGTCAGGAATTTTGTTAATAAATAGTTAACAAATTCTAGCTTTAGATAAAACTATAACTAATTGAACTCTGCATGCCTGGTGAAAAGAGGTGTTGTGGGTCATAAAATAAGTAGAAAAGGTCGTTAAACTATGGTTGAACTGACCCAACTTAGCCCTGAGGTGTTTAGATAAACTTTTTAGGTCTAACATTATCTTGAGTTGTCTGCTAAAGTGGTCATCAATTATAGTGAGCCTTCAGGATAAATGATTATATGGTGTTTCATGTGAGTGCCCTGTGAAGTTGGAATGAACTTTTGAACCTGTTTTCTATTTGTGAGACTTAATTCTGTAACCTATGACGTCCTATCTTGTATATAAACCTGTGTTTATGATCAAATGGCAGCTTGCTCCGARAATAAACCCTATTATCTAATTTTAATAAGACTGTATCCTGTCTATTTTATGTTAATAATTATCTTACAAATTMTTATAAATAGACAGATTGAATTTAATTAATGAGTACATTAGAGGAATTATTTAATTCCACTAACACACCCTACACCTGATTACACTCAAACCCTTGATTGAATTTGGTGAATAATGCTGCGTTTACACAGGCAGACCAATTCAGATTTCCACTAATTGGTGTTTAACAATCACACCAGATCTTTACTGATTTGATTACTCAAGACTAATTAGTGAAAGATCAGAATTGAGCTGTGTCTAAACGAAGCCTTACATCTAGGTCCCCAGAACCAGGATTGTGAAACACTGCTCTAGAGTATAGATCAGTTCAGTAACCAATCAGTCAGCTTAACATCAGACTGGGGCGGTAACAGGAAATCATCACTTCTACATTATAAAGGACAGAAATTAATGGCAACTGATCAAAGTTGATCCTACACACCTTGAGGTAGTGCAGCAACAGTTCTCCAGTGGCCAGGCTGGAACAGTTAGGACCTGGAAGGAACAGATACCAAATTAAACATTATGCACAAGTACATTAGGTACTGCAGACTATATGCAGAGCATTCTGAGACGAGATCAGACCAAGGGGGCTCAGTCATTGTAGCCATCCAGCCAGTGGTCCAAGGTCTGGCTACAAGCTCCCCACCCAGACACCCTCCCTCCAGGCAGGCAGACCACCTTACCCCTGCCCCCTCTACAAGAGCAGGCTTGTCAGTGTCTGCCCAACCCACAGGAGGACCGATGGGAAACCTGCGTTGATGCCAGCCACAGAGCACCGGACAGAAGCCAACCAACTGTGAAGGAACTTTCATCATACAGCATTCCAGAATGTTCAGTATGGTGGGTGTGCGCTGTAGTTAAGAGTTAATGGTATTTGTAGTTCCCTCAGTGATGTTAATGAGTAGGTAGAAGGTAGGTGGAGTTTGTAGCAAGTGCAAGAGGTGGAAGGTCAGTGAGTGAAGAGGCTGTAAAAACACAATCATACACACCTTCCTGAAGACTGCAGACCCACAAGGACATCAACTGGGGGAGGAGAGTTGAGGGATAATTAAGTGGTATTGTAAGAACTAGTGGTCAGACATTAGATCAGTCTACAGCACAGCATTATCTAATCCTGGGGACCCACCACTCCTCTGGGTCCTCAGGACCAGACCTCACTATAGTATAGATCAGTTCACTAACCAATCAGTCAGCTTAACATCAGACTGGGGCGGTAACAGGAAATCATCACTTCTACATTATAAAGGACAGAAGTAAAGTCGATCATACACACCTTGTGGTAGTTCAGTAACAGGCATCTTCTAGTGACCAGTCTGGTACCACCATCAGGACCTGAAGGAGAGGAGTCCAAATAAACATGCTGAACAGCACTACATTAATACTGCTTTATTGTCTGATAGATCAGAGGGGTAACCAATCAGCTGGGGAGGTAACAACTGATCCTAGACCAGCACTACCACCCTGAGAGACTAAATATGGGAAAGTGCTGACAAGGGCCCTGTACTACATCAGGACACTAGTTATTTGGAAGTCAGTATTCTAACTTCAATCCTGCTTAAACTGCATGGAAATATAAATTAACTGACTACATCCTGAGTGACCCATCCACCCCAGTCACTTGTGCTGCTACTAGCATTTCATGAATGATTCTGCATCTACTTCTTGATATTAAATCAAATAACAGCCATCTTGGATCGACAATGCAAAGCCAAAGTATATTGTGTGTGAGTCTCTGGTCCCATCAGACAGTTGGTAACCCCAACCAGCTGTCCCCTTGTTGCCCTGGCAACGCCAGTGGGTCCACCTTTTCAGGTTCTGTCGTCGACACAGGGCGTAAGACACGTGCGGGTGTCATCACTAGGAGCCAGAGTCACCACGACTACCAAACATCAACCGTTCACTCTTGTTTGCAGTCAGTTAATACTAGACTGGTTGTAGCTTGTGGCTAAAGCAGAGGCTCTGGTTAAGATACAAGGACGYGAGATTCATTACCGAACGTACTCATTAACCAAAACTCACCMGTCTAGTTGGCATCACGGCTCCTTGTTCAGCCACAAACAGAAGAACCTACAAAGACATATGCTTCAGGTTAAAGTCTGGGTGGGGACCAGATACCAGGCAGGCACATGGAGGGGTYAGACWTTACATATGTAGCCTTTATGACAGATTACGTAGCCCTCTGCTGAAGKCAGCTATTCCTTTTCTCAACAGGAGTTCAGACGAACGAGATTCCAAAGAGAATATTCATCATGTTCAGCAGAAGGACGGGATCCCTCAAACATGTTGCGCTTAGCTAAACTGTACAAGTAAAAGTTGGCAACGCTGTGTAGATATCTATACAATAAACTTAATGAATGTTTTAACTACCACTTCCAGGTCAAGACACTGGTGTTAAAATATACATTTAGACTGGATGGATCCTTACCTGCATAGCTTAGAGCAGCCCAGAACAGCCATCTTGTTTCAGGACAGTCAACTGTAAGACRAAATGGAGGACGTGAAACTAGGCTGCAACAAGACAGTCAAGCGAGGGTTCTTTACTCTGCAGGGTGTCAGGTCATTTATCATCAACAGGAAGTCAGACAAACGAGATTCCAAAAGGTTTATCATGTGGTTGCAGAGAATGATTGTTATTCTGGGAAAGACCTCCCTTTCTAGTGGACAACTTCTGACTAGGGCCCATAAAGCTCTGGTCAAATGTAGTGTACTATAGAGGGCACCATTTAGGACAGTTTCAGAACCACAACTTACCAGTATGTTGGAGTCCACGCTGCAATTCCACTGACCACAGCACTCAAACTTTAAAGAACAAAAAGGTAACCATTTTATTAGTGTGATGATTGAGAAATCAATGACTAACTGTTGCATTATATACAGTCACTCAGTAGTTCATGTCGTTTCACATCGGTTCAAAGTGAGCTAGTTTGTCATCCTTGGGACTGTAGCATCTTCAAGTGACTGGTTCCACAGAGTTCTGTCACTCAACCCACATGGCACCCCAGTCCCTATGCAGTGGACAACTTATTGACGAGACCGACTGTCCGTACTCAATTGTGAGCCGCCCGATGGTACTCCCAATCACAGCCGGATGTGCCCTAGACCCCTGCGCCACTCAGGAGCAGTTCACACAGAATAGGGTGCCATTTGGGTTTCCACCAACATGTATACTGGTGGAAGACCAATCCTACCCGTAGTGGGGAACCCAGTTTGATCTTTGTTGGATGAACTCACCAGGTAAGGTAGTGTTAATCCCTTCAGGAAACTTCCTCCCCACGCCTGTTGAAATGACAAAGGAAGTTAGTGTTTAGCTGTAAAGAACATTTAAACATAAAACCGCTGCATTAGCTACAGTCACTCAGTAGTTCATGTCGTTTCACATCGGTTCAAAGTGAGCTAAGTTCATCATCATTGGGACTGTAGCACGTCCCGGTAGCCATCTTGTACAGTTGGCACTATAAAGGGAAGTGGGGTACTAGTGTCTTAACATTTCACCAACCTGGATTTTCACAAAGCGCATCAGTCTCGTGGTCTGAATGCTAAAGAAGGAATCAAAATAAATGTTAGTTTTTGCCTGGCTGCTATGAGAACATAGAAAGTTCTTAAATAGAGCCCATCAGAATAAACAGTAGCTTCACAAAATAATCAGACATATGCTTGTCAATAGATCATCATATAAAGCCCGGAAGTAGTGACCATATAGAAATGGTGCCATTAGAACTGTCCTGAACACCAGTGAATAAACTCAAATGGAACTCACCAGCACACATTCCTATTCCAGAATGGAACTCCAAGTGGAGAATCTGTTCAGATGCCTTGAAGCCAGGAAGTCGTGTCACAAGTAATGCAGACCTGAGCAAAGAACACATCCATGTTAGTGACTTACTAGTCTGTATATTACTACAAGAGGCTTTGGAACACAGGACAAGGAGGYCATCAGATCAAAGTWAGCRTCACCAAAAATCAGATATATGCTTGTCATTGAGGATCATCATTTACAGCCAGTCACGTGTGAGTCAGTTACCACCTGAAAGTCCACCCCAAAGTGCACTTCCCTATTTAGTTGTAAATCCATGACAGTTTGCCAGCCAGAGTCAAACTGAGGTAAGTTAAATGTAGTTTAGCAAGCCAATGCTAACTAAAGCTAGCATAATGCATAATGACTTGAAGTCTGCCGGTATGTTCTAGCATGCCAGCTGACCATATTCAACCATATTCTTAATAGCTGCGCTAATGCTAGTTAATATTCACTTACAAATCTACCTTTACACTGAAATTGTATCCATTTACTTGGGAATTAGATAAAGGGCCCTGGCGAATCTCTTTAAGGCGAAGGGCTGACAAGCTGAATACATCTAATGATCCTGGTGGTAAGTCAATGCACTCACGTGTCAGTCTTCTGGACTTCCCTGGCATCTGTCCTGCATTTCTGTTGAKCAGGGGGAAGATAGGGAGGTCCCTTTATGAACAGGCAACACGCAGGCATATAGAACCCAACATTGATATCGTCGCTAATGGAAACTTATTTCCAATACAGTGAACTACTTCTGACCAGATCAACGTTAATAAGTAGTACACTATTGAGAATAGGGTGCCGTTAGCGCAGCAACGAAAGTCGAGTCAGGGGCCAACTGCTACTCAGAATCTGGTAAAGAAGTTTCTTCTTCAAAGACTGATTCGGTAAGAGAGAGTTCATTTTATCATCACCGTAGCAGAGACCTAACGTTGGGTTTATAACGACTGATGGTCCGGTCACACCTAAATGGCAAGCTAGCATACTAGCTAACATGGCACGTGGTTAGCTAGTTGCTAAGTAAAACCACCACGTAAGCAGGTATTTTAGTAATATGTTGCTTACCAGAGCAGCACATTCGAGTCGTCCGCATCTTGAAAGGAGAAAATAATATAGAGTCAACACTAATTGTAGTTACAACCCCGGTAGCTAGCCAACCATTATAATGTACATTGCTATGTGACCTAGCTAGTTGCGGACACGTGTTCTGCGAAAGAAGCATTTCGAAACAGATTTTTGGTTAAATGTTTTTTTTTTTTGCAAGTCTCCCATCAGAAATACTAAAGTACAATCAGGTATTCAGAACAGGTCTGTGTAAATTCTCATCATCGAAAGACGTTGCAATTCTAACAGCCAGATATCAGCCTGAACATGAAATAAACAAATCAGAACAAAACATGTTTGATACTAGAAATAAAGTCATTAATTTAGATCAGTTGGAGTTTAAACAAAAAGACTGCTTTTGATTGAACGCCAAAGTGGCGACTAGACAGACGTAAGGCAACTGGCAGCAAATGCAAGTAAACGCATGGCTTTAAAAAAAAAAAAATCGCTACAACTTAGTGCATTATAGTGAATGTGTTCCTATCAAAAGCGTAGCTAAAAGATTTTCGTGTGAAAGAAACGGTATATATAATCTTACCTCGGTTGGCTGGGAGAAGGAAATGGAAGGACTGGAAGGTTCCTGCGCGTTTTATACTCCTTACGTCCGTGCGTCACGAGCGCGGACTCCTTCCTCTTTCTTTGTTTGAAAAAGGTTTTGTAAAACAATTAACTAAATACATTTGTGTTATTATTGTGAATATCAATACAAAAACAATGCTACAAGTGAAACGGTTGATATTGATCAGTTTGCACACGAAATTAAATAAAGGTATCACAGGAAATAGCATATCAAATTTGCCGCCAACTACCTTATCTGCAACCGGTCTGATATTTTTCAAGCCTATGCGAGGTTTATGTTTAGGTTTATTTGAACTTCTTGGTACAGATGCATAAACATAAAATTATGTCATAGCCTACAACACATATAAATATATTTAAACAGATATCTAAAATTATAAGATCAGCCTAAATATATGGACAATGGATTATACATAAATAAAAATGCAAGTCGAATTAATGAAATGAGGCAGGATAATCTGATCCTAGATCTGCCTTTTGGCCTTTACTAGTCCTGTGTTAGCGGGTGAGGCCCAGAACTATAATGTGGTTCAAGAGGGTCCTCGTGTCCGTTGTGGCCTGTTCCCTGGGCGGGGCACAGACCAGCCCATCTTCCAGGTAAGACAGTTTCTCCTCCAGTAGAATGCACCACCAGTGCAAAAGGCAAAGGCCGGCCCGCCCGCCAGGCAAAATGCTGCAGAAACAGTGTCCACCATGCAATGTGAGAGTCCATTCGGATATGTCCTAGCCCAGAGCTCTCTCACCATAGTAAACAAAGAATAACTGATAAAGCTTTCATATTGCCAGTGTCTGTGAAAATTAAGTGTCCATTGCCCTAGCCGCAACAATGGGAGGGGTGTATGTGGACTGTAATGGCTGGTTAACATGTTTGTTAGACAAAAGCCCTTGGCCATAATGAGGGGTTTCATCTAAACTCATTTGAAAAATATTCAGTCAACCAAGACGTCTAAACACCAGAAGGACGATGAGACATTAGAGTCAGAACTATAGCAGTAGATTTGGAGTTCGAAGCCTTCCCATCACTTTATTGAGTACCCATGGGGACTCCACTTGCCTCTTTCAGTTTGACTTTTGGTCCTGTGAGATGCTGCCAATGTCGGTGGCAAGCATGTCAAGATGACTGCTCAGTGCCACCCTTCTTAGACGCAGTCCGCTGCCTGTGGGCAGGGACACCTTGCATTTCTCAAGGCGAAACGACATACTGGAAATGGTAGTTTCTCTCTGTGGAAGGAAGAGAAGGGTCGTGTGTACACCCTGCAGTGGAACAGAAGAAGATAGCAAGTGTAACAGATGTGAAGGCGCTAATAGCCTTTCAATCGGTTACGTCACTTGCTCTGAGACCTTGAAGTAGTGTTTCCCCTTGCTCTGCAAGGGCTGCAGCCTTTGTGGAGCGATGGGTAACGATGCTTTGTGGGTGACTGTTGTTGATGTGTGCAGAAGGTCCCTGGTTCGTGCCCGGGTCGGGGAGAGGGGACGGACTAAAGTTAAACTGTTACACTCTTATGAGAGTTTCTAAGGTAAACTAGGATAGTTACTGTCTGTACTGTAAAGGAGTCTATAACTATATGTAACGGATGTGAAATGGCTAGCTAGTTAGCGGGTACGCGCTACTAGCGTTTCAATCAGTTACGTCACTTGCTCTGAAACCTTGAAGTAGTGTTGCACCTTGCTCTGCAAGGGCCGTGGCCTTTGTGGAGCGATGGGTAACGATGCTTCGTGGGCGACCGTTGTTGATGTGTGCAGAAGGTCCCTGGTTCGCGCCCGTGTCGGGGCGAGGGGACGGTTTAAAGTTATACTGTTACATTGATGCTGTTGACCGGATCACTGGTGCTGCGGAAAGGAGGAGTTGAAAGGGGGTGAGTGTAACGGATGTGAAATGGCTAGCTAGTTAGCGGTACGCGCTACTAGCGTTTCAATCAGTACGTCACTTGCTCTGAAACCTAGAAGTAGTGTTGCACCTTGCTCTGCAAGGGCGCGGCTTTTGTGGAGCGATGGGTAACGATGCTTCGTGGGTGACTGTTGTTGATGTGTGCAGAAGGTCCCTGGTTCGCGCCCGTGTCGGGGCGAGGGGACGGTTTACAGTTATACTGTTACATATAGTAAACACAGCTATTCCCTGAAACCCTCAGTGTACTAGAGCTGAGATGTGCGTTTCCAAGGGAAACTAAAATGGTTACTGTTTTACTGTAAAGTAGTGCGACAGAAAACTAGTAAACCCAGTTACACACTGTGCAAGACCGCAGTGTAATATACCTGAAAAAATGGTTTCCAAGGGGAAACTAGGATAGTTACTGTATGTAGCCTACTATAAGGAGTGCAACAGAAACAATAGTGAAACCAACCGGCTACACACTATGTTGGGAAAAACCAGCAATGCAATAGAGATGTGAGTTTCCAACTAAGGGAAAACAGTGTAATCTCACTATGGTGTGGCAAGCATATACCCAGCCTAATGCTGGAAAATGAAGCCAACCGTGTAATATACTACATCTACAGTAAACACTGCGCAATACTGGATATTGTAATAAATACCATTTAAAATAACACAAGCATATTGCTATTACATTGTTATAACTAACTTCTTTCAAAACAGGGTTTCTCACAAACTCATAAGCAGATACTGAGACCCACACACACCCAGAGACAGATGGCTGGCACAGACCTTTCCTAAACACTGATAAGAAAAGGGTGCTTGGTTCTGCATTTCACGAGATACTGAGACACACACATACCCAAGGACAGAGGGCTGACGTAAACCTTTCATAAACACTGATAAAACAGGAACATCTACGCACACACAAAATCTCCTCTTTAGGCTGAACATTTTACAGAGACACACAGATATGACAGGAACATCTACGCACACACCTAATCTCCTGTTTTAGCTGAACATTTCTGAAGACAAAGAACCCTACTCAGAGCCAATGGGACAGTGATACTAGCCTGAAGGGGACCTCGCCCAACTCATCTGGACCAACCAGAGTACCAGAACTTCCAGACTCAACCTACTTTCTGTGTTGTATAAAATGTCTATGCATTCTGTTATCTGGGCTTTTTCTGGAGGTTCTCTATGAGCCAAAGGAACGAGACCGTATACGCTTGTACCAGATATCTTTACTCATAATTAAACTGTCGCTTGTCATACAATTTATCACCTTGTCTGAATCGATCCTTGACCGGCTCACCCTTCTCCATATCCAATTATCAACAATATTAGTAAAGATTAATACGGACCTACAGTATCAGCCTGTCTCGTACACTATCCGAAGGACAGGAGAAGTGAATGGAGTGTGACCTGCCTGTTCGTGAAAGGACACGGCTGTAACTCACGCCACGTTTATTTCTTGCTTCATACGTGGGGGTTCAGGTTGGCAGGCCTTAAGGGTAAGTGTGCTTATAACGTTAGTCCTGCAAATGGTCACTTCTCATTTAAGCTAGCTAGCTACTTTGCATAGCTCGGTTACCTTGGAACACAGAAGAGTCCAGGCAAGATGGCTGCGCCCTGTGAGAGATGGAGCGTGGTGCGCCTTGCGCCACCTAGTTTGCTCTCAGGGGAGAACTGCAAGTCCGCGAGGGGCCCTGGGTCCGCGAGGGGCCCTATACGTCCTATACAACCGTACCCGGTTGGACGTATAGTGCCCACATCTAGCAACCCAAAGTTTGTGAGTTTGAATCTCATCACCGACAATTTTAGCAAATGTTCAACTTTTTAGCACCACAAACATAAGGGGTAACCCAGACACGTCACAGGGGATATAAAACTGAAGCATCCGTTTAGAACGTTTTCTCACCACCAAATATGGTAGTGAGAGGAAGTCCAGTCAGGTGTAGTGGAAGGATGGAACTAGGTGAAACTGGGCTGACATTCTACAAATTTTCACACTGATGAAACATCTGATCTCATACTTTTTATTTTCCCAAAACTAGAATCTGTTATGAACACAGTGCACTAAGTTTTATAGACTTGACGGTTTGCTAAAGTTGTAAAAAAACAACAAACAGCTTGTGTTAGTTAGAAATACGTATCTTTGGATATGCCTCTGTGCATATACACTCGAGATGTATACACTCTGACATAGATCTCTTACCAAACGAGAAATGCTTCTTCTTCTTAGTTTTATTGGCGAATCCAACCAACTGACAGGTGCATACACCGCCAACTACTGTACAGGAGGGTGATGCCGGTCACGACCTCTCTATACCACTATATTCTCTTAACTATCCCTGAATTTCAAATCAAATAATTCCCTACAAACATCACCACTCCCATCACCCCCACCCAAAATACCACCCACACCCCATTCCCATCCTGACCTTGTCAAACAAGCTCTCCCTTTCTACATCAAATTGTATTGGTCACATACACATATTTAGCAGATGTTATTGCGGGTGTAGCGAAATGCTAGTGTTCCTAGCTCCAACAGTGCAGTAGTATCTAACAATTCACAACAATACACACATCTAAAGGTAAATAATGGAATTACGAAATATATAAATATTAGGATGAGCAATGTCGGAGTGGCATTCAATCAAATGTATTTATAAAGCATACTAAACACTAAACATACTAATCAAATCAAGTTTATTTTATATAGCCATTCTTACATCAGCTGATGTCACAAAGTGCTGTACAGAAACGCAGCCTAAAACCCCAAACAGCAAGCAATGCAGGTGTAGAAGCACGGTGGCTTGGAAAAACTCCCTAGAAAGGCCAGAACCTAGGAAGAAACCTAGAGAGGAACCAGGCTATGAGGGGTGGCCTATCCTCTTCTGGCTGTGCCACGATTCTTCCACGATCAGCTACGTTTTGTTGACGTTGAGGGAGAGGTTATTTTCCTGGCACCACTCCGCCAGGGCCCTCACCTCCTCCCTGTAGGCTGTCTCGTCATTGTTGGTAATCAGGCCTACTACTGTTGTGTCGTCTGCAAACTTGATGATTGAGTTGGAAGGGTGCGTGGCCACACAGTCATAGGTGAATCCTTGTGAGGCCTCTTGTGTTGAGGATCAGCATAGTGGAGATGTTGTTTTCTACCTTCACCACCTGGGGTCAGCCCGTCAGGAAGTCCAGAACCCAGTTGCACAGGGCGGGGTTTAGACCCAGGGCCCCGAGCTCAATGATGAGATTGGAGGTTATTGTGGTGTTGAATGCTGAGCTGTAGTCAATGAACAGCATTCTTACATAGGTATTCCTCTTGTCCAGATGGGATAGGGCAGTGTGCAATGCGATGACAATTGCATCATCTGTGGATGTATTGGGGCGGTATGCAAATGAAGTGGGTCATAGGATGACAGGTAAGGTGGAGGTGATATGATCCTTAACTCGCCTCTCAAAGCACCTCATTTTTAGAAATGTATTTTTTTATTTAAAAAAATAATAATAATTTAAAAATATATAAACACAACAAATACAAAAAAACTGAAATATACAAACAAGAGTACATCAACCTAACAGACAGTGGTATTACATATCAAGATTAATTTTCAATTTGTTAAATACTTTTATGGTGTGTATTGCTTTTTTGTTTTTACATTTACTAATCATTTCAAAATAATATTTCAATTCTATCTTAAATAATGTGAAGAGAGGTTTGTTCTCTTCATTTTATGGACAAAGAATCTTCCATGAAAGACAAACAAATTAACAATGAAAGTTAAATTAGGGTCCATATAATTTGGTTCAAAATAAAACAGAATATCAGAGTCTTTCAAAATAACATTAATAGTTGTTTCTTTTAAAATAAAATCTTCTAACTCCAAAATCTTCTGACATAAGAGCAGTCCCAAAATAAATGGTCAGGAGTCTCTGGGTCACAATCACAAAATACACATTTGTTATCAATAGCTATTTTAAATCTGTGTATAATAAAGGTCTTTACGGGGTAGATTCTATGAATGAGTTTGTATGATACTTCTTTCACCTTATTAGATATACAATATTTACCAGATAACAACGAAACTTTGTTCCAGTTCACTTGTCCTAGGGCTGCATTCCAGTTCACTTGTCCTAGGGCTGCATTCCAGTTCACTTGTCCTAGGGCTGCATTCCAGTTCACTTGTCCTAGGGCTGCATTCCAGTTCACTTGTCCTAGGGCTGCATTCCAGTCACTTGTCCTAGGGCTGCATTCCAGTTCACTTGTCCTAGGGCTGCATTCCAGTTCCACTTGTCCTAGGGGATGCATTCCAGTTCACTTGTCCTAGGGATGCCTATTTCCAGTTCACTTGTCCTAGGGCTGCACTCCAGTTCACTTGTCCTAGGGATGCATTCCAGTTCACTTGTCCTAGGGCTGCATTCCAGTTCACTTGTCCTCAGGGCTGGCACTCCAGTTCACTTGTCCTAGGGCTGCACTCCAGTTCACTTGTCCTAGGGCTGCACTCCAGTTTTACTTGTCCTAGGGCTGCACTCCAGTTTACTTGTCCTAGGGCTGCATTCCAGTTCACTTTGTCTAGGGCTGCACTCCAGTTACTTGTCCTAGGCTGCATTCCAGTTTCACTTGTCCTTAGGGCTGCACTCCAGTTCACTTGTCCTAGGGCTGCCACTCCAGTTCACTTGTCTAGGGCCTTGCACTCCAGTTTACTTGTCCTAGGGCTGCATTCCAGTTCACGTTGTCCTAAGGGCTGCATTCCAGTTCACTTGTCCTAGGGCTGCACTCCAGTAAATTTTAGCAGAGGGAATAGTAACATATTGACATAGTTTTCTTATATACACATTACATTTATAGTTTAAAATGTAAATTCCTTCTAGTTGTATTGAGGCTCCAAAATCCTCAACAGTTGCACTTGGAGTATTGTTATATTCTCCTAACAGAAGAACAGCACCTTTAGGGACATCTCTAACAACAATTTGATACTCCTCAGGAGTGAATGTAACATTGTGTGTTCTAATAAATTCTGGATAATCATATAGTTCTCCATCATTATTCAATAATTATTTAATCAAAATAATGTTGTTGTCAAACCAGTTCTGGAAAAATAAAGACTTGTTTTTGTATTTTATGTATTTATTATTCCAGATTGTATACCTATGAGGGGAAAAGTTGTGTTTGTACATGAGATTGTGGTACAATGGTACACATTCACAATCCATGTCTCGTGGCTTAAAAATCATTTTAACCTGTCTGCATCTACACTGATTTAACAAGTGATGTCAATAAGGGGTAGCTTTCACCTGGTCAGGTTAATGTATTGTCCACTCGGTGTATATGTGTTGTAATGGAAAAGGGGGGCAGATCAATATTAGGAAGATGTTGTTAATGTACTGTTGAATGTTCCTCTTGGATCATCACACTGACCCATGCAATTTGTTATAAACTACATACTCTGACGTGATGAGTCATCACTACCGCCCCAGTCTGATGTAACGCTGACTGATTGGTTACTCTCTGATCAAGTCATCTCATACCTTGTGTATTAGTCCCTACAGTATCACCAGGGTTTAATTCTCACCCTATTTTCCCTCTAGCTCTCCTGTTGTACACCGGCAAGCCCTCTTGGTCAGCAAGGAAGTGAGACGTCTTGTTGGAACTGGGGGAAACCAGGCCAAGTCAATTCAACCCTGTGACTGTTTTTTGATGTATAAATAAATCTACAAATTAATGCTTGTCCAATTTTTCTTTCTCGCTGGTAGTAAATCAGACTTGTGACATTTCCTTCATATCATTATGTAGTTATTCTAGGTGGTTTTAAACATGCACATGTAACGGGATTGACATTGTTCACTGGCTATAGAAAGTTGACTGAATTATTTTAAGCCGTTGTGTTTTTGGGAGGAATTTATTGTGAGATGCATGTTTCGTCATGGAGTGTACTTTAACGATACGGTGGGACAATTGTATAGCTAATATATGGAACAGACTTGGTTTACACTGGTATCAAAACCTCTAAAGATGGTGGCTAAATGAAGCATTCATCCAAGTAAATTCCGGTATATTTAACGGATGGTATCATGGACATTAATGTTCCAGTTTGTAGGGCCGTAAACCCCCAAATGAGTTACCTCTGGTTCTTTCAACCATACCTACGGTGGAAACGATCGGGTTTTTTGACCATGTAGCGCCATTAACCCCATCTGTTACCCGTGAAGCACAGGGGTAGAGAATTTGGGCTCACTACAAGGTATGAGCGTTTGCGCTTGAGGCTAGTTTCCCGGACACAGATTGAGCCTTATATTAGAATTTTGGTGAATAACAGGAGAAAAAAGCCGTCCTGTACAGGTCATATTGCGTGCCGTTTAGTACTGGTCTGTTTCACACCAGTCATATGGCACCGATCATATTTTCCTGCAAGCATAAATTGGCTTTTAGAAGATTCTACATTTTCTGAGATCCGTTAACTTGACCATTATAGCAGGGGCTTTTTCAGTACAAATGCTTCAATTGTGTGACCGTTAGCTGATCTCAGAAAAAGGTTTACGCCTGAATTTACCACAGATCTTGTTTTCAGTGTTAAAACATTTTCCCAAAGGATTTGTCCAACGAACCGTGGCGGAGTTTGTGCCTAACAAGATGCCATTACTAACTGCTCTCTATAGCAGCTGGGTCTGGTCTACCTAGTTAATGAAATGCAACACATTTTCCAGCGAATGATAGTCCCGTTTCCCATCCGTCTCAAACCTCATTGTGGCATTTTTGTGTGATGTATTGTCTCCACCTTCTTGCCTTTTGTGCTGTCGTCTGTGGCCACTAATGTTTGTACCATGTTTTGTGCTGCTACCATGTATTGTTGCTACTATGATGTGTTGCTGCCTTGCTATATTCTCTTAGGTCTCTCTTTATGTACTGTATTTATTTTGAATCCCAGGCTCCGTCCCCGCAGGACGCCTTTCGCCTTTTGGTAGCCGTCATTGTAAATAAGAATTTGTTCTTCACTGACTTGCCTTGTTAAAGGTTAAATAAAAAAATCAGCGCACCCTTTTTCTACATCTATCCTCTTCTAGTTAGTAGGATACAACACCTGTATGTCTCTAGTGGTGAACTGGGATAGTGCAGCACAAACACCACTGGATAGAATACCTGTATGTCTCTAGTGGGGAACTGGGATAGTGCAGCAGAACACCACTGGATAGAATACCTGTATGTCTCTAGTGGTGAACTGGGATAGTGCAGCAGAACACCACTGGATAGAATACCTGTATGTCTCTAGTGGTGAACTGGGATAGTGCAGCAGCACCACTGGATAGAATACCTGTATGTCTCTTGGTGAACTGGAAGTGCAGCAGAACACCACTGGATAGAATACCTGTATGTCTCTAGTGGTGAACTGGGATAGTGCAGCAGAATGCAACTGTCCTATAATCTTTGCATTAAGTGTTTTGGCAAAATTTGATCAGGAATTAAGACTATTAGTGTAAGCGACAATGTATATTAAAAATAAGATTATTGTTATAAAATGCCTTTTATCACTCAGATGGATGGTATTTTCTGTGGCATTAAAAAATGTTTAGTCTGACATTGGACATGATGCCAAATAAACCTTTCACCTGACTGATGCATGCTTTCATTAAAGGAAAATTCCACCCAAAACGGTCTTTTGGTATTTGCAAAATGCATCATATGGGGATTCTGTATTTTGAAAGTTACATATCTTGAGAACTTGATTATTGACAAGCAAAACATTTTGGGACTATGTACAATGGACTAATGAAACAAATACCAAAATATGGTTTTGGGTAGAGTTTTCCTTCAACTGGTTTCTAGAACTCCCTGAAAACTGTATTTTATGGTATTTCTGTAGTGATTAAATTAAAACCTTTTCAAGACATGAAGTCAAACCGTTACACACCAACACTAACCATGGTGGGGTGACTGAATTTAATATACAGTTATACACCAACACTAACCATGGTGGGGTGACTGAATTTAATATACAGTTATACACCAAAACTAACCATGGTGGGGTGACTGAATTTAATATACAGTTATACACCAACACTAACCATGGTGGGGTGACTGAATTTAACAGTTACACACCAACACTAACCATGGTGGAGTGTTCTTCCAGCTGATCTTCTCTGAGCTGGAGATTGCCCAGCATGCTCTGCTCCACTTCACCGGTGAGCRGAGCTACCACCTTTGATWWTGATTAACTACAMATACTTCACAGCCTTTGTACCAATATCTGCTGCAGCCGAGAGGTTTTGGGGGCTCCAAGACTTCACAGCAGAAGCACTACAAGACTTTTGTCACCAGGAAATGTCCTGCCCTCACAGGAGGATTCTGAGGCTGTGTTGGACCTGATCAGAATGAGGTTTTTACAGAAAAGCAGGTTGATTTTGTTTAGTTCATTTCTTTTTTGGTAGTTTGTGTGATATTTGATTTATTTTTACCCATATGTTATTTTTGGGGATCCTTATCCACCCACACAGTAGGTGGCGGAATACACATTTAATTGTTGTGAATGCCATTATACCATAGAAGAAGAGAGAGAGACAGACAGACTGCGGTCTAAACACCCTCAGGCAGTGATGCCAACTTAGCAATTTTGTTGCTATATTTAGCAACTTTTTTTTCAAACAGCACCTAAAAACAAATGTAGCTAATTTTAAAAATGTATTTGGAACTTGTGGCAACTTTTGAAAAATGACTCAAACGCTAAAACGCACATATTTTCCCTCTAAATGACACAAAACCGATTTTCTCTGTCACAACACACGTGCCTGGCTGCAAAAGTGCATTGTGAGTGACGTCAGCAGCAGGCCAGCAGCAATTTCAGCAAATTGCAAATCATTGTTGGCTGACTGCAGCAGCAGTAGTATGCGTTCGACGAGATCTTGAACAGAACTTACAACATCAATCAACATGTCTCAATCAAAATTGTACAGCCAGAAGTACAGAAAAGAGTGGGAGTCTGTACCTGAATTTAAAGGGTGGCTGAAGCCAGTAATTGGGGATGATTGCTGGGCATACTGTGCGTACTGCAAATCAGATATGCTTGCAAAAATGTATGACATCAAAAAACATTGTGCTACAGTAAAACATATAAATAAATCAAAACCGTACAACCCCACAACGCAGTCTACATTACCACAGTTGGTTAAAAAAGTGGATAACTGCAAAAGCTACTATGGCAATGGCCAGTGCAGAGCATTGTTCGCTGCTAGCATGCGACCATTTAGGTATGGCTTGCAAAGTTGCCTTTTCAGATTCTGTGGCAGCAACAAACTTCGAAATGCACCACACCAAGTGCACAGAAATGATTAGGGGAATACTGGCTCCTTATTTTCTCAAAAGGGTAACATCAGATGTGGGGGATGAGAAGTTCAGTCTCCTTTTGGATGAGTCCACTGATGTCAGTGTCTCGAAATACCTGGGTGTGGTGATTCGGTATTTCAGTGCTAAAAAAGAACCGTTGTGTCCACATTTCTCAGGCTGGTTGTCTGGGAGGGTGGCGATGCCAGATCATTAGCAAAGGCGCTAGTTGAGTTTCTTGAGAAGTGCAACCTTMAAAAAGAGAATCTTCACAGTATTGGCACTAATAATGCGTCTGTGATGACTGGGGTACACAACGGGGTGCACATGATTTTAAAGGTAGAATGTGCATTGCCCAATTTGGTACTCATCCGTGATGTGTGCCATTCTTTACAATTGGCTGTCTATGCAGCATCCAAAGAGACCATCCCTAGGAGTGTTGAGTACTTAATCAGGGAAACCTACAACTGGTTTTCGATTTCCCCAAAACGGYGCGAGGCGTACAAAGCAGTGTATGCCACCATTAATTGTGGCCAGAAACCCCTGCAGGTCACCAAAGTGTGTGCCACACGTTGGCTATCGATTGAGTCTGCGGTAACTCGTATATTGAGCCAGTGGGAAGAACTGAAACTCCACTTTGAGTTGACCAAGGCCAGTGAGCRTTGCTACATGGTGGATGTGCTCCACGCTATGTACATGGACAAGACCAACTATGTCTACCTGACATTCTTGAAATCAAGTTGTAGTGAAGTCATTTGAGGGAGAGCAAACAGATCCTGTCAAGCTTTTGGACAATCTGGTACACCTCTTAACATCAATTTGCAGCAGAGTAGTCAACCCTATGGCAAAAATGGATGTCCTGAATGATGCCATTGATGGACATCTCAGTCCATCASCATGTACCAACTCAGTCTTGCGCCAGAGGACAAAAAGGTCATTCGGAGACAGTGCATCAACTACATTGTTGCTTTAAGCAAGGAGCTGCAAGCAAGGCTCCCAGACAACCTWGAAGCCTTGYGAAACAACATGGCCTTGTTCAGTGTTAAGGAAACGCTAAAGCACAATAAAGGCACCACTGAAATTATTAAAGTAGCTGAGCTACTGGTGTACCAGCCCCAAACAATTGATAAAATTGTTTCCCAATGGAGAAACATCCATCTGTTTAGGTGGGACTCAACTGAAAATATGGTCGAGTTTTGGAGTGAAGTCAATAACTACACGGACTCTTCCGGGTCAAATCCATTTGAAGAACTGTGCAAAGCTGCACTCGCTGCCCTCTCCTTGCTACACTCAAATGCGGAGGTTGAACGGCTGTTCAGCCAAATGAGTATGGTCAAGTCAAAGTTAAGAAATACAATGTCACTGCACACTCTCAMCTCCATACTCCTGGTGCGGTATGGACTGAAGCTGGCTGGTGAAACCTGTTACCAGCATAAACTACCAAGTGAARTTCTGCAGCAGTTTGGCACCACAGCAGCATACAGCTTTAAGGCCACTCCATCCTCTACTGCTGGTTCCAGCTCCGTGACAATGCAGTTGGACAGTGAAGAGGATTTCCTTGCCAATCTATGATTCATCATATTTACAGTACGTATGCAAGGAGTGGGCTTTCTGGAACTGGCGGAGACACACAGCTGATGGTGGCAGTGTGTACTGCAGTGGGTGCGAAAACAGTGGCAAAATCTGAAGGAAACCATCGAGCAGCTAGCCAGCCAAGCAGCACAACAAMCTGGGGAGAGCTGGAGAGAGATGCCTAGCACATACATCATTATTTGAGTTAAGTTGCTTATTCAATAAGATAGCATATATACCTTGTTATTWGCCTGTACCTATAATTGTTGATCAGTTAGGTAGCATGTTAACTAACTACCAATACACTGCTTAAAACTATGATTGTTCAGAATGTGTAGGTTTACTCGTTAAAAAGTTGGTCCTGCCGTACATACCTACACGTACGCTACGGTCACAAGACGCAGGCCTCCTAATTGTCCCTAGAATTTCTAAGCAAACAGCTGGAGGCAGGGCTTTCTCCTATAGATCTCCATTTTTATGGAACGGTCTGCCTACCCATGTGAGAGACGCAGACTCGGTCTCAACCTTTAAGTCTTTACTGAAGACTTATCTCTTCAGTAGGTCATATGATTGAGTGTAGTCTGGCCCAGGAGTGTGAAGGTGAACGGAAAGGCTCTGGAGCAACGAACCGCCCTTGCTGTCTCTGCCTGGCCGGTTCCCCTCTCTCCACTGGGATTCTCTGCCTCTAACCCTATTACAGGGCTGGAGTCACTGGCTTACTGGTGCTTCTTCATGCCGTCCCTAGGAGGGTGCGTCACTTGAGTGGGTTGAGTTACTGACGTGATCTTCCTGTCTGGGTTGGCGCCCCCCCCTTGGTTTGTGCTGTGGTGGAGATCTTTGTGGGCTATACTCGGCCCTTGTCTCCAGGATTGTAAGTTGGTGGTTGAAGATATCCCTCTAGTGGTGCGGGGGCTGTGCTTTGGCAAAGTGGGTGGGGTTATATCCTTCCTGTTTGGCCCTGTCCGGGGGTATCATCGGATGGGGCCACAAGTGTCTCCTGACCCCTCCTGTCTCAGCCTCCAGTATTTATGCTGCAGTAGTTTATGGTCGGGGGGGCTAGGGTCAGTTGGTTATATCTGGAGTACTTCTCCTGTCTTATCCAGTGTCCTGTGTGAATTTAAGTATGCTCTCTCTAATTCTCTCCTTCTCTCTTTCTTTCGCTCTCTCGGAGAACCTGAGCCCTAGGACCATACGTCAGGACTACCGGGCATGATGACTCCTTGCTGTCCCCAATCCACCTGGCCTTGCTGCTGTTCCAGTTTCAACTGTTCTGCCTGCGATTATGGAAACCCCTACCTGTCTCAGACCTGCTGCTTTCAAACTCTTAATGATCGGCTATGAAAAGCCAACTGACATTTATTCCTGATTATTATTTGACCATGCTTGTCATTTATGAACATTTTGAAAATCTTGGCTCTCTCTTAATTCTCTCCTTCTCTCTTTCTTTCTCTCTCGGAGGACCTGAGCCCTAGGACCATACGTCCAGGACTACCGGGCATGATGACTCCTTGCTGTCCCTAGTCCACTGGCCTTGCTGCTATTCCAGTTTCAACTGTTCTGCCTGCGGTTATGAACCCCTACCTGTCCCAGACCGCTATTTTTCAAAACCTTAATGATCGGCTATGAAAAGCCAACTGACATTTATTCCTGATTATTTATTTGACCATGCTTGTCACTTATGAACATTTTGAACATCTTGGCCATGTTCTGTTTATAATCTCCACCCGGCACAGCCAGAAGAGGACTGGCCACCCCTCATAGCCTGGTTCCTCTCTAGGTTTCTTCCTAGGTTTTGGCCTTTCTAGGAGTTTTTCCCAGCCACCGTGCTTCTACACCTTGATTGCTTGCTGTTTGGGGGTTAGGCTGGGTTTCTGTACAGCACTTCGAGATATTAGCTGATGTACGAAGGGCTTTATAAAATAAACTTGATTTGAAAAAGAAAATAAATAAATGTAATTGTTCAATAATGTGTCATTGTTCAATAATTCAATGTGTTGTGTTTAAAAATAAAAATGGGATAATATAAAATGTGTTGTGTTTATATTACTTTTACAAATAAAAGTATATGATAATAAACAAACAAATCTAAACTAAACAAAGTCAAATCATATTTTTCGCCGAGATTATTTTTTATGTTTTTTTTTTCATGTGATATTTATATATATATTTTTTCACTTTTTAAATTTTATTAACAGTAACATGCAAAACATAAACATAACAGCCAGAGGGATTCCACAAAGAAATGAGGAAGATTTTTTTTTTTATAAAAACTAATCCACATTATATCAATTCAAATACAGACATATTGCGAATACGTTTTTTTTACATTTTGTTTTGTATACGTTTCAAAGACTCTAAATAGTTTTCCAAATTAGATTAAAAAAAATAAGAAAAAGGGCCTTTTTTCTTCATAAATTTTGATTTGTGTATGAAAAAATGTTCCAAATAAAATATAAGAGATTTATGACATATTCACATTTCAATTGTGGAATCAGTGTAGTAAAAATAATATGTCAAACTTAGAAATTTCAATGGGTTGTATGCAATTTGAGGCCAAGATATAGTTTACATCAGTCCAGAACACTTCACTATATAACAATGACAGAATAAGATGAATATGTATGAACTTTCCAATTTGTAAGTCGCTCTGGATAAGAGCGTCTGCTAAATGACTTAAATGTAAATGTAAATGTAAATAAGTGTTCAATTAGAGTCTACGTAATGACGCGCAGTTTTACGTTATTATGTAATGCCCGGCATCACGCAATGGCAATCACAACGTCATTTAGCAACAGAATGAACTTCCTCTGAAAATTTAGTTTGTCAACCACTGAGCGGAATGCGGCGAAAGCACCTACAAGGTAACTTAGCTAGTCGCCACTTTGGCATTCAATTCTAAAGCCATCCTTTTGTTTCAACTATTCCACTGATCTTTAGAATTTACCCTAAGACAAATTATGGACTTCAAGCTATCAAATATGTTTTCTCTGATTTGCTTTATTTCATGTTCAGGCCGATATCTGGCTGTTAGCATTAGCAACGTCTTTTGATGATGAAGAATGTACACAGACCTGGTTCTGACATACCTGATATGTTCACTTTCGTAGTTTTGATGCAGAGACTTGCCAAATATATTATAATTTTTTAAACAAAAAAAACGTGTTTCGAAATGCTCCGTTAGCAGACCACGTGGTCCGCATCTAGCTAGGCTCACATGAGAACCTACGTTATTTAATGGCTGCGCTAGCTTACCGGGTGTAACTACAATTGGTGTTGACTTTATATATTTTCTCTCTTCCTTTCAAGATGCCGACGACTCGAATGTGCTGCTCTGGTAAGACAACATATTACTTAAATGCCTGCTTACGTGGTGGTTTTACTTAGCAACTAGCTAACCACGTGCCATGTTAGCTAGTATGCTAGCTTGCCATTTAGGTGTGACCAAACCATCAAGTCGTTATAAACCCAACGTTAGGTCTCTGCTACGGTGATGATAAAATGAACTCTCTCTTACCGAATCAGCCTTTGAAGAAGGAACTTCTTTACCAGATTCTGAGTAGCATTTGGCCCCTGATTCGACTGTCGTTGCTGCGCTAATGACACCCTATTCTCAATAGTGTACTACTTATTAACGTTGATCTGGTCAGAAGTAGTCGACTGTATTGGAAATAAGGTTCCATTAGCGACGATATCAATGTCGTGTTCTATATGCCTGCGTGTTGCCTGTTCATGAAGGGACCTCCCTATCTCCCCCCTGATCAACAAATGCAGGACATATGCCTCGGAAGTCCAGAAGACTGACACGTGAGTGCATTGACTTACCAACAGGATCATTAGATGTGTTCAGCTTGTCAGCCCTTCGCCTTTAAGAGATTCGCCAGGGCCCTTTATCTAATTCCCACGTATATAGATACAATTTCAGTGTAAAGGTAGATTTGTAAGTGAATATTAACTAGCATTAGCGCAGCTATTAAGAATATGGTTATCAGCTAGCATGCTAGAACATACCTGCTGACTTCCAGTCATTATGCTAGCTTTAGTTAGCATTAGCTTGCTAAGCTACATTTAACTTACCTCAGTTTGACTCTGACATAACATATGTATCCTTGACTTTACCTGGCTGGGGAAGTAGATAAAGGTCCTCTGCCCTAAATCCTTAAGTATCTTTGTGTACACCTGGAAAACTGTCATGGATTTACAACTAAATAGGGAAGTGCACTTTGGGGTGGACTTTCAGGTGGTAACTGACTCACACGTGACTGGCTGTAAACGATGATCCTCAATGACAAGCATATATCTGATTGTTGGTGATGCTAACTTTGATCTGATGGCCTCCTTGTCCTGTGTTCCAAAGCCTCTTGTAGTAATATACAGACTAGTAAGTCACTAACATGGATGTGTTCTTTGCTCAGGTCTGCATTACTTGTGACAGGACTTCCTGACTTCAAGTCATCTGAACAGATTCTCCACTTGGAGTTCCATTCTGGAATAGGAATGTGTGCTGGTGAGTTCCATTTGAGTGTATTCACTGGTGTTCAGGACAGTTCTAATGGCACCATTTCTATATGGTCACTACTTCCGGGCTTTATATGATGATCCATTGACAAGCATATGTCTGATTATTTTGTGAAGCTAATCTTTGTTCTGATGGGCTCTATTTAAGAACTTTCTATCTTCTCATAGAAGCCAGGCAAAAACTAACATTTATTTTGTGATTCCTTCTTTAGCATTCAGACCACGAGACTGATGCACTTTGTGAAAATCCAGGTTGGTGAAATGTTAAGACACTAGTACCCCACTTCCCTTTATAGTGCACGACCTTAGGCCAGGACCCATGCACTATAAAGGGAATAGGGTGTGACTTTGGATGCAGGCATTTTCCCCTTTTGGCTGGCCAACTGTACAGGATGGCTACTGGGACGTGCTACAGTCCCAATGATGATGAACTTAGCTCACTTTGAACAGATGTGAAACGACATGAACTACTGAGTGACTGTAGCTAATGCAGCGGTTGTATGTTTAAATGTTCTTTACAGCTAAACACTAACTTCCTTTCTCATTTTAACAGACGTGGGGATGAAGTTTCCTGAAGGGATTAACACTACCTTACCTGGTGAGTTCATCCAACAAAGATCAAACTGGGTTCCCCACTACGGGTAGGATTGGTCTTCCACCAGTATACATGTTGGTGGAAACCCAAATGGCACCCTATTCTGTGTGAACTGCTCCTGAGTGGCGCAGGGGTCTAGGGCACATCCGGCTGTGATTGGGAGTACCATCGGCGGCTCACAATTGAGTACGAACAGTCGGCCTCGTCATTAAGTTGTCCACTGCATAGGGACTGGGGTGCCATGTGGTTTGAGTGACAGGACTCTGTGGAACCAGTCACTTGAAGATGCTACAGTCCCAAGGATGACAAACTAGCTCACTTTGAACCGATGTGAAACGACATGAACTACTGAGTGACTGTATATAATGCAACAGTTTGTCATCGATTTCTCAATCAGCACACTAATAAAATGTTTACGTTTTGTTCTTTAAAGTTTGAGTGCTGTGGTCAGTGGAATTGCAGCGTGGACTCCAACATACTGGTAAGTTGTGGTTCTGAAACTGTCCTAAATGG
>NW_019943038.1:0-2255 GCF_002910315.2 Salvelinus sp. IW2-2015 | reverse complement strand
TCTCAGAATGCTCTGCATATAGTCTGCAGTACCTAATGTACTTCTGCATAATGTTTAATTTGGTATCTGTTCCTTCCAGGTCCTAACTGTTCCAGCCTGGCCACTGGAGAACTGTTGCTGCACTACCTCAAGGTGTGTAGGATCAACTTTGATCTGTTGCCATTAACTTCTTTCCTTTATAATGTAGAAGTGATGATTTCCTGTTACCGCCCCAGTCTGATAAGCTGACTAATTGGTTACTGAACTGATCTATACTCTAGAGCAGTGTTTCACAATCCTGGTTCTGGGGACCTAGATGTAAGGCTTTGTTTAGACACAGCTCAATTCTGATCTTTCACTAATTAGTCTTGCGTAATCAGATCAGTAACGATCTGGTGTGATTGATATTTTCACCAATTCGTCATCTGAATTGGTCTGCCTGTGTAAACGCTGAATTAGGTGAATAATGCTATCAAGGGTTTGAGTGTAATCAGGTGTAGGGTGGTATTCAGGTTTTCACTGGCAGTGCTGTCCCAGTATATTAACACTTAACACGCTGAGTTGTGAATTCTGTCCTGTAATTAGATCACCTGGTCAACAGTGAGGGACTCACAATGCTCTGGTCTCATTCTTGTAAACAAACACCATGTGACTGGACCTACTGTAAAATACATAAGTAGCTATCAATATAAACTTCATAGAAATAATCTAAATGTTATTGGTGAAACCCTGTTTTCCAAATACTCTGGTATACCACCCAAGCCTAGTTCATGGGGGGACACTTGTTGACAGTTTTGGGTCCCCAGGATTAGAATACACTGCTATAGACTGATCTCATGTCTGACTACAAGGTCTTACAATGTCACTTCATGCTTTTCTACTTTCTCCCTCTAGATTTCTGCCCCCCTGGTTGAGGTCCTAATGTCTGCCGTGTTCGGAAAGGTGTGACTTTTGACAGCATTGTAACGCTCCACATTAAGCATTCTGGAATGTTGTAAATGATGAAGCTTGTACCCTAACACACCAGTCAGGTGGCAATCCTGTCCTGTGCTCTGGGCTGGATAAAGGTCTGGCCTCCCATCGGCCCTCCTGTGGGTTGGGCAGACACTGACAAGCCTGCTTTTCTGTTTTGGGCAGGGGTAAGGTGGTCTGCCTGCCTGGAGGGAGGGTGACTGGGTGGGGGCTTGATCCCAGACCCTGGACTGCTGGCTGGATGGCTGCAATGACTGAACTTAACACTCCTGATCTGGTTTCAGAATGCACTGAATGTAGTCTAGTAAAATAAGATTGGAATTATTTGGTTTTAAAACTGTTCTGTCTTTTTAGAGCTCGTTGGCTGCTGAAGTGTTGCTGTGCTGGTGGAGCGGGAAGGTGTGTAGTGGGAATGACTTACTTAAAGTATTATAATACACTGAGTATAGAGGACATTAAACCTTCCTAATATTGAGTTTGCCCTCAGAACAGCCTCAGTTGTCTACAAGGGGTCTGAAAGCGTTCCACAGGGATGTTGGCCCGTGACACAACTGTGGGTCGGCATTGGAGTCAAGTTAGCTGGATGTCCTTTGGGTGGTGGACCAGTGTTGATACACATAAGAGACTGTTGCTCTTGACAAACCCAGCAGTGTTTCATTTGAGCTAAACCGGTCCACCTGGCACCTACCATACCCCATCCAAAGGAATTTAAATCCTTTGTATTGCCATTCTCAACTTTTGGCCAAGACTATGTATTATAATGGAAAAGGGGGGCAGATCAATATTAGGAAGATGTTGTTAATGTACTGTTGGATGTTTCTCTTTGATCATCACACTGACCCAAGTCATCTCACTATTTTCCCTCTAGCTCTCCTGTTGTACACTGGCACGCCCTCTTGGTCATCAAGGAAGTGGGACGTCTTGTTGGAACTGGGGAAAACCAGGCCAAGTCAATTCAACCCTGTGACTGTGTTACGATGTGTAAATAAATCTAAAAATTAATGCTTGTCCAATTTTTCTTTCTCAGTGGTAGTAAATCAGACTTGGTGAATTTGGCCATTTTGAATGAACCATGTGGTCTGAAATCAATACTGAACAATGTGACATTAACTTCATATCATTATGTAGTTATTCTAGGTGGTTATAAACATGCACACGTTATGGGGATTGACATTGTTCACTGGCTATAGAAAGTTGACTGAATTATTTTAAACCGTTGTGTTTTTGGGAGGAATTTATTGTGAGATGCATGTTTCGTCATGGAGTGTACTTTAACGATACGGTGGGACAATTTTATAGCTAAT